>NC_091238.1:17690452-17825452 GCF_040958095.1 Procambarus clarkii
CACACACACACACACACACACACACACACACACACACACACACACACACACACACACGTCGGACATAACAGGAAACTTCTCATAACTAGACTTGACTTTCCCTGAACCAAGAGAGAGAGAGAGTAGTTAAGACGGTCAACACCTGGTCGTCAATTAAGGTAATCCACTCCCAGGAAAAAGGTGAACTTAAATCATTAATCAAAGTATCTTTGATTAATAATTTGGTTCATGTTAATTACGTTTGATGTGTTGATGGTGTCAGTAGTTCAAGAGACGGGATCTGTCACCGCCTCAAACTGTCACTGACTCGGCCTGTCAGTCCCTTATGTCTGTCACTGCCTCTCCATAAATATATCAACCTGTCAATGCCCCCTTACCTGTCAACCTGTCAACTCCTCTGTGTGGTGCGGAAAAGCTGGATTTCCTCTTGTTGACGTAATCGATGTGAACATTCACTCTCTCTCTCGCTACACTCTCGCTACGGGTACAGAACACTCTCAATACGGGTACATAACACTCTCGCTACGGGTACAGTACACTCTCGCTATGGGTACAGAACACTCTCAATACGGGTACAGTACCCTCTCGCTACGGGTACAGTACACCATGACGGGTGAAAATTTAAAAATCAAAGTTAACGAACTATCTACCTCTTTCCTTTCTTTTACAGACTTCGTCAGCCGAGTACTTTCCTCGTTAGCCTAATACTTTCTTTCCCCAAACCACCGAACAAACACGACTATGCGAACAGGATTAAAACCCTCTAAATTATAACAGTTGAATTCAAACAAAAATAACGAATCGGTTGACCTGTTTCCCGCCAAAGGAATTTTAAAGATTTAAATTATAACTGTCATTTGGGACATTCATATCCAAGGCGGCTCGCCTCGCCTGGATAAAGTCGTTGAAGGGAACTCAAGAGGTTGAACAAGCTCATGAACTCGTGAACAATTGACATTGAGAACTGTTATTCTTTCGTAACTCGTAACGCTGGTGAACACACCGTAAATGTTCTTTCTGACTAGAGTTGCCTGAATTGATGTATAATCTGTATAACACCAGCAAAAACGTTAGGTGAATAATTTGAATTATACCATAAGAAGGTGTATTGTAAAAACGCCGTGTAGAACGTAAGATACATCATTTGCACGAACGCCAGAGAACGCAAGATGTATATCTTGTATAAACACCAGTGAACGCCAGAGAACGCAAGATGTATATCTTGTATAAACACCAGTGAACGCCAGAGAACGCAAGATGTATATCTTGTATAAACACCAGTGAGCGCAAGAGAACGCAAGATGTATATCTTGTATAAACACCAGTGAACGCCAGAGAACGCAAGATGTATATCTTGTATAAACACCAGTGAACGCCAGAGAACGCAAGATGTATATCTTGTATAAACACCAGTGAACGCCAGAGAACGCAAGATGTATATCTTGTATAAACACCAGTGAACGCCAGAGAACGCAAGATGTATATCTTGTATTAACACCAGTGAACGTCAGAGAACGCAAGATGTATATCTTGCATAAACACCAGTGAACGCCAGAGAACGCAAGATGTATATCTTGCATAAACACCAGTGAACGCCAGAGAACGCAAGATGTATATCTTGCATAAACACCAGTGAACGCCAGAGAACGCAAGATGTATATCTTGCATAAACACCAGTGAGCGCAAGAGAACGCAAGATGTATATCTTGTATAAACACCAGTGAGCGCAAGAGAACGCTTACATTATATGATACACTATTACACCAGACAAACAGCTGGTAGTGCTGTTAGAGAGATATATATATATTGTCGAAGAAATAAAAACGGTCCAACAGAATCCACACAATTGTCTTGTCTGGCCTCCATGGTAAAGACAGAGAACACGGCTGTGAACACGGTAGTGAACACTGCTGTGAATACGGCAGAGAACATTGCTGTGAACACGGCAGAGAACATTGCTGTGAACACGGCAGAGAACATTACTGTGAACACCGCAGAGGATTTACATAAAACACAGTGAACAATTTACACAAAACACAGAACAATTTACACAAAACACAGTGAACAATTTACACGAAACACAGGGAGGATTTGCGTCAAGCACGGTGAAAATTTGCGTGAAAAATGGTGAAAGTTTGCGTGGAGCGAGACTCCAAGTGGACAAATACATGATATAATTTCACTCTCAAAGCAACACAATAACTTACATTGAAAATTCCATCATCCGGTTGGTTTCATCTTTAGAGTTGACGTAATGGCAGCTGTACCGTGTTGATTGGTACAGTGGTGGGCAGCTGTACCGTGTTGATTGGTACAGTGGCGGGCAGCTGTACCGTGTTGATTGGTACAGTGGCGGGCAGCTGTACCGTGTTGATTGGTACAGTGGCGGGCAGCTGTACCGTGTTGATTGGTACAGTGGCGGGCAGCTGTACCGTGTTGATTGGTACAGTGGCGGGCAGCTGTACCGTGTTGATTGGTACAGTGGCGGGCAGCTGTACCGTGTTGATTGGTACAGTGGCGGGCAGCTGTACCGTGTTGATTGGTACAGTGGTGGGCAGCTGTACCGTGTTGATTGGTACAGTGGCGGGCAGCTGTACCGTGTTGATTGGTACAGTGGCGGGCAGCTGTACCGTGTTGATTGGTACAGTGGCGGGCAGCTGTACCGTGTTGATTTGTACAGTGGTGGGCAGCTGTACCGTGTTGATTGGTACAGTGGCGGGCAGCTGTACCGTGTTGATTGGTACAGTGGTGGGCAGCTGTACCGTGCTGATTATATTGGTATTGTATTGATATCCACACACCACCAACAATATCCACACATCACCAACAATATCCACACATCACCAACAATATCCACACATCACCAACAATATCCACACACCACCAACAATATCCACACACCACCAACAATATCCACACATCACCAACAATATCCACACATCACCAACAATATCCACACATCACCAACAATATCCACACATCACCAACAATATCCACACATCACCAACAATATCCACACATCTCTGACAGTATTCGCGTATTTCTAAAAATAAAATTGAGCTTTAGTTGCATAGTTTAGTGAATATCATTGCAAATATGCCCATTTACCGTATTCTAATACGAGCAAATATGGGTATAATTTACTCATTCAGAACTCTACCTCGGGCTCACCATAGCCCGTGCTACTTGGAACTTTTTGTTCCAAGTAGCGAATCTTAACATACTCATTCAATTAGAACCGGCACCTAGCGAAGCATTCTTTGTTCACCTAATGTTATTGTGATCATTGAACACCTCTGTGCAGAACAAATAACAGTACACGCTGTTCAAATGAACTGGTGATTGTTTTGTTTCGCTTGGCAATATCCACACTGTCAGTGTGTTGTATTTAATTGAAGTCAGGATATACTTACGATTGTAAAACAGAAGTAAAATTGAAATGGATTTTGTAAAAAAAAAAGTTGGAATTGTATTCGAATGTATTTGAACAATGTATGCGAAGAATTCACAAAAATGTATTTAATTTAGTTGTACTGGGAGGAAAAAAATTAATTTTTGTGAGCGTTTTCGTATTTGATATCCGTGGCGATTTGATGTGATGTAAGGGAGAGAGAGAGAGATGTCACCAAGAGAGAGAGAGATGTCACCAAGAGGGAGAGAGATGTCACCAAGAGGGAGATACCACGAAATAGATATACACATATCCTTGGCTGGTGACGTTATGTATGTATAAATGTGTGTATATATATATACATATGGTGAAGTTGAAAATAACGTGATATTTAAGGTGCATTTATATGTGCACGAGATGGGGCTTGATCTTGCGTTCGTAGACAAGCATATGTTTCATCGAAACACAAACACAACTGCGTGTGTGCGTGTGTGCGTGTGTGTGTGTGTGTGTGTGTGTGTGTGTGTGTGTGTGTGTGTGTGTGTGTGTGTGTGTGTGTGTGTGTGTGTGTGTACGTCCATATGTGTGTATATATATATATATAAACGTGTATATGTCTGAGTGCAAGTTAGGCATGTTGCAGGTTCCAACCACTAGAGCACAATACACATATTGCGTGCAACGTCATATAACCTCCTCCCCCCCTCAGGTGCAAACCCTAGAGATAATTTGATTTGACTCAGGTAGTTATGCTTGGCATTGCCTCATTTGCATAACTAACGAAGCGAAACGACCCTAAGCTGCTCACACAATCTCCCGTGGACCACAGAGCAAAGCCTCACCCACTGAGGAAAAAATATTACTGAAGCTAAATTAGTTTTCTCCGCGAGGTGCCGGCGTGATATGTCAAGACTTGCTGCATGAGATGCTCAGCCTCCCAATCCTCCCAAGTGTCAGCCTCGATACTGGAGACAGCCGCTGAGATCTCACCACGGATGTGAAGATAGCCGCTGGGACCTCATTAGGGATGTGAAGATAGCCGCTGGGACCTCACCAGGCATGTGAAGATAGCCGCTGGGACCTCACCAGGTATGTGAAGATAGCCGCTGGGACCTCATCAGGGATGTGAAGATAGCCGCTGGGACCTTACCACGGATGTGAAGATAGCCGCTGGGACCCCACCAGGGATGTGAAGATAGCCGCTGGGACCTCACCAGGTATGTGAAGATAGCCGCTGGGACCTCATTAGGGATGTTAAGATAGCCGCTGGGACCTCACCAGGTATATGAAGATAGCCGCTGGGACCTCACCAGGGATGTAAAGATAGCCGCTGGGACCTCACCAGGGATGTGAAGATAGCCGCTGGGACCTCATTAGGGATGTGAAGATAGCCGCTGGGACCTCACCAGGGATGTGAAGATAGCCGCTGGGACCTCACCACGGATGTAAAGATAGCCGCTGGGACCTCACCAGGGATGTGAAGATAGCCGCTGGGACCTCACCAGGGATGTGAACACAGCCGCTGGGACCTCACCAGGGATGTGAAGATAGCCACTGGGACCTCACCAGGGATGTGAACACAGCCGCTGGGACCTCACCACGGATGTAAAGATAGCCGCTGGGACCTCACCAGGGATGTGAAGATAGCCGCTGGGACCTCACCAGGGATGTAAAGATAGCCGCGGGGACCTCACCACGGATGTAAAGATAGCCGCTGGGACCTCACCAGGGATGTGAAGATAGCCGCTGGGACCTCACCAAGTCTGCGAATAAAGTCTACGGGGGCAGCCCTTCACGTTTTACTTACTCCACCGCGACTGTTGCCACCATAGTCTTCAGCCTGAGAGGCAGATGCTCTTTCAACTGTGCTACTGGACTAGCCTTAACCTGGTCGTGGATCATGCCATTCACAACTCCACAGTCGTTACGTTAACTTTAAACAGGAGTTACTATACATGCTGTATTGCCATTATGAAGTTCGTCACCACCATTATATATAATAGACATTCCTTCCATAACGCTGGCAGCAAGAGCTGCAAATCAAAATTCCTGCAGCTTAGTCGTATTATTTCCGGCACAGCTGAGTGCGAGGAGGTTAAGGGGGGGGGTGGGGAGAGGAGCAGGCACTCACTGTAGGAACGTGGGTGACCTGGCACCCACTATAGACATACGTGGATGACCTGTCACCCACTAGAGATGCCTGGGGTGAGTATCAACCCTACCGTAAATGTAACAACCACGCTAATACAGCTTATATGACTCAACGCGTGGCTCACCGAATGCTCCTGTACCCGAGTGGCAGCCACAGGGAGGGCAGGTTCCGTTGGATAGCAGTTAGTTACCCCTTGGAATCCATCCCTTTTGAAGGGCAGTCCAGTAGCGCAGTTGAAAGAGCCTCTTCCTCTCATGCTGGAGGACAGGCTGAATCCCATGGCGGCAACAGTCGAGGTTTAGTAAATAAAACATGCAGGGCTGTTTCCGTAGACTTTATTCACAGTCTTTAAGGGTCACGTGCTACTGGTAATTTAACACGCTTTTCGTCCTGAGGAACGTAAATGTTATCTTTTAACATATAATGGTGTCAAGCTGGTTAAAAAATAATGTAGATAATGTATTGACGTATTTAAACTTTTGAGTGGTTATTGTGAATTCTCTTTTGCTCTGTTGATTGTAAAACAGAAGATAATAATGATAATTCTAAGATATGACTGTGTTCTGTTTCAGTGTGCGTTAATGATGCAAATTCATTGTAATTTTTTTATATTGTTTAATGAACGTGTGTGTGTGTGTGTGTAGCAGAGATAGACAGTCAAACAGGCAGTCAGACAGACGCTACAAATTGCCCACAATAAAGTAAATGTTTCCGCCATCCACACAAACACACACACACACACACCACATGTACAGGCAGTGATCCCACATGAAGTACAAATCTAAACAGAGAGTTCAACTCTATTGTAACTACTGTAGGCGCCAACAAGGCCTTAGCAACGCACGCAAAATATCGACCAGCAAACACCAGATATCGTCCCCCCCCCCATCGATACACATAAGGGATGCTGCGATATCTTACCTAGCAATAGGCAGCTGGCGCAACACGGGTCTTGATATCAGAAAGTCCTAATGAAAGCTTGACAGGAATGATATCAGAAAGACCTAATAGGATTATATTGCAGCGCACACAGGTCGACCTCTGCACCACCTTGGTGGATGTGATCCAACTCTTTGCCCCCACGTGATGCTGAGGGAGGCAGGGCGTGGATCTGGATACAATCCACCTACTGTTATGGAGGGTTATTAAGACCCGTCAACCTCTGATGGGTTATTAAGGTCCATTAACCTCTGGAGGGTTATTAAGACCCGTCAACCTCTGATGGGTTATTAAGGTCCATTAACCTCTGGAGGGTTATTAAGACCAGTCAGCTTCTGGAAGGTTATTAAGGCCCATTGCCCTCTGGAGGGCTATTAAGGGCACCACATTAGTTTACTAAGCAACCAGCAACCATACTTTAGGCATGAACGTAATCAGTGGCTTAAATAAACTCTGGGTGAATATAAACCTCGCTTCTCTTGAAATATTATTATTATTAATATATATAAAAGTAGATCGTAATTACTAAAAAAAACGCTAAGATATTTAACTGTTTAGTTAAACTAAAAATACGTTCACGAGAAAGGCTATTTTAAAGGAAATATTGTAAGAGATTAAGAGAAGAGACAATTCAATTTTTTTTCATCTTGGAAGAGCCTGTCTGATGTAATGTTAATTGATAACACCTTGTTCCTCCTCTCCTGCAGGAAACCTGCTGGTGGTGCTGGTAATGGTGCTTCACCGCAGGATGAGGAGTCATACCAACTTCTTCCTGACCAACCTGGCTGTTGCTGACCTGTGTGTGGCTGTCTTCTGCATCTATCAGAACTTCGCTCTCTACGTCATCAAAGAGTAAGTGACTCCCTTACTTGTCCTAAACTCTAGTCTTAAAAAACTAGACACAGCAAAACAAGTACAATGTTTAGGCTAGATAAGGTTAAATTAGGTTGTGTTAGGCTAATTTAGGTCAAGTTAGATTAGATTAAATTCGGTTAGATTAGGCTGGGTTAGGCTCTCTTCACAATATCATATATTCTCAAACAAGTCCAAAGCAAAATGAAAAAATTTAACTGCCTCTGGTAACACTTGACAATTCCATGTATCTCAAGATAACTCGTCTCATGTCCACGTCGCAAGCGACCGTTCAGGACTCATCTTATCGTTCACCCTTTGTGAGCAAGACTGTACAGACTGCTCTGGGAACCTAAGCGTGTTCTTGTGCCTAAGGTTGCCGGAATCTGCAGGATATATATCCAATCTGAAAGTTAAATCTAATCCAGCGCGAGGGAGAGTCCCCGAGGGCCGAGGGGGTGAGAGACAACAGTCAAGGGCACGGGCCGAGGACTCCCGATAGGCGTGACAGAGGGCCGAGGACAGACGTGACAGAGGGCCGAGGACAGACATGACAGAGGGCCGAGGACAGACGTGACAGAGGGCCGAGGACAGACGTGACAGAGGGCCGAGGACAGACGTGACAGAGGGCCGAGGATAGACATGACAGAGGGCCGAGGACAGACGTGACAGAGGGCCGAGGACAGACGTGACAGAGGGCCGAGGACAGACGTGACAGAGGGCCGAGGACAGACGTGACAGAGGGCCGAGGACAGACGTGACAGAGGGCCGAGGACAGACGTGACAGAGGGCCGAGGACAGACGTGACAGCAGAAACTATTATAGACAGTTTTGAAGCCTGATAAACATGAGAGTTAAAGTATCAGACGGAGGAGCATGTCTGAGCATCATGGAACGGGAATGACGCGTTGACAGTAATCCCTGTCTACAGAGGCTAGACAGAGATCACTGAAGAGTTAGAGCCAGAAGAGAACGTATCAGGGGACCAGGAGTCATCAAGCCTTTACACATCCCCCTGACGAAACCTGTGCATCTTTCCCAGATCATGGCTGCTGCTTCTCGTGTATTTATTAAAGAGTTTACGAGCTGGGAAACGTCACATTCCAATGTAAATATTGTGTTAGACAGCCTCGTAGTGCTTCGGGACGCGTGAACTCTTGAACATATGTAAACAAAGCCGCCATGATTGAGGAAAGATATACAGGTTTCGTAAAGGGGGGATGCGTAAGTGTTTGATGGATCCTATTTGTACGAATGCAAATGCATCCTTTAGTGAGACCAATGTTACACGGCCGGACGGAGCCACACGGCCGGATAAAACCACACGGACAGACAGAGCCACACGACCGGACGGAGCCGGATAGCTTGAGCGCTTTCGTATACATTTCACCAGATTTTAAAATTGTCTCCATTTATTCCAAAAAATTTGTTTTTGGTAAATATTAAATATTGTGTTTGTGACTCACCACCTGGAGTGTGTTCTCAGCTCTCTCAGTTGTCGCTGAGATCTTATTAGAGATGTGACCACTTAAGTGACTCAGTTATCACCACACCTCATTGTTCCATAGTTATCATGTTATCATAGTTATTATGTCATGCCTTCATATTTTTTTCATGTCAACATATTTGTTTCATGTCAACATATTTGTTTCATGTCATCATATATGTTTCCTGTCACTATATTTGTTTCATGATAACATCTATTGTTCCATAGTTATCATGTTATCACACGATAACTCTCCCGCTCATCTCCAGAGTTTGAGATGCTATATTCATTACAATCTAAGAGTTTATATCAATTGAACATCATAAAGAAACAGCTCGGGTGTATTCTTAGACACTGTGTCCCTCACCTGGTGTATACTTAGACACTGTGTACCTCACCGGGTGTATTCTTAGACACTGTGTACCTCACCTGGTGTATACTTAGACACTGTGTACCTCACCGGGTGTATTCTTAGACACTGTGTACCTCACCGGGTGCATTCTTAGACACTGTGTACCTCACCGGGTGTATTCTTAGACACTGTGTACCTCACCTGGTGTATTCTTAGACACTGTGTACCTCACCGGGTGTATTCTTAGACACTGTGTACCTCACCTGGTGTATACTTAGACACTGTGTCCCTCACCGGATGTATACTTAGACACTGTGTACCTCACCGGGTGTATTCTTAGACACTGTGTACCTCACCGGATGTATACTTAGACACTGTGTCCCTCACCGGATGTATACTTAGACACTGTGTACCTCACCGGGTGTATTCTTAGACACTGTGTACCTCACCGGATGTATACTTAGACACTGTGTCCCTCACCGGATGTATACTTAGACACTGTGTACCTCACCGGGTGTATTCTTAGACACTGTGTACCTCACCGGGTGTATTCTTAGACACTGTGTACCTCACCGGGTGTATTCTTAGACACTGTGTCCCTCACCGGGTGTATTCTTAGACACTGTGTCCCTCACCGGATGTATACTTAGACACTGTGTACCTCACCGGGTGTATTCTTAGACACTGTGTACCTCACCGGGTGTATTCTTAGACACTGTGTCCCTCACCGGGTGTATTCTTAGACACTGTGTACCTCACCGGATGTATACTTAGACACTGTGTCCCTCACCGGGTGTATTCTTAGACACTGTGTCCCTCACCTGGTGTATTCTTAGACACTGTGTACCTCACCGGGTGTATTCTTAGACACTGTGTCCCTCACCGGGTGTATTCTTAGACACTGTGTCCCTCACCTGGTGTATTCTTAGACACTGTGTACCTCACCGGGTGTATTCTTAGACACTGTGTCCCTCACCGGGTGTATTCTTAGACACTGTGTCCCTCACCTGGTGTATTCTTAGACACTGTGTCCCTCACCGGGTGTATTCTTAGACACTGTGTCCCTCACCGGGTGTATTCTTAGACACTGTGTCCCTCACCGGGTGTATTCTTAGACACTGTTGCCACAAGAACCTCAACACCAGCCTGTCGCAAAGGTCTTGGGAATTCCTTTATTTGTCTATATTGTCCCAATAACATAATAATGTTGTTTTATTGATCAGAGGAAGTTCAGGGGAAAGTGTTAATTTTTCTCCATTGTGTATCAACACCCGCTGCCCTTATCCTGGTGTATTACACACCTGTCAACACCCGCTGCCCTTCCTCCTGGTGTATTAAACACCTGTCAACACCCGCTGCCCTTCTCCTGGTGTATTAAACACCTGCTGCCCTTATCCTGGTGTATTAAACACCTGTCAACACCCGCTGCCCTTCCTCCTGGTGTATTAAACACCTGTCAACACCCGCTGCCCTTATCCTGGTGTATTACACACCTGTCAACACCCGCTGCCCTTCCTCCTGGTGTATTAAACACCTGTCAACACCCACTGCCCTTCCTCCTGGTGTATTACACACCTCTCAACACCCGCTGCCCTTCCTCCTGGTGTATTAAACACCTGTCAACACCCACTGCCCTTCCTCCTGGTGTATTAAACACCCGTCAACACCCGCCCCCTCACCTGTATACCCCACTAACACCCGTCTGTGCCCACAGCTGGTACTTCGGGGAGTTCCTGTGTCTGATGTACCAGTTCGTGAACCAGCTGAGCTACACAGCCTCAGTGATCATCCTGGTTGTGGTGAGTGGCGAGCGGTACCTGGCCATTGTCGAGCCCCTCCGAGCCAAGACCCTTCTTACCCGCAAGAATATGATAGTAAGTCGCTCTGGCTCCCCACACACACCTGTAATGTCTTCTGCACACCTGTATTGTCTTCCTCACACATCTGTATTGCCTTTCACACACCTGTACTGCCTTTCTCATACCTGTATTGCCTTCTACACACCTGTACTGCCTTCCGCACACCTGTATTGTCTTCCACACACACCTGTACTGCCTTCCACACACCTCTACTGCTTTCCACACACCTGTATTGTCTTCCTCACACATCTGTATTGCCTTCCACACACCTGTAATGCCTTCCACACACCTGTAATGCCTTCCACACACCTGTAATGCCTTCCACACACCTGTACTGCCTTCCACACACCTGTACTGCCTTCCCACATCTGCTCTGCTCCTCGTTCGGTTGCTCCAATTGCATCAGTCATACCTGCCAGATAATCCACACCTGCCATAGCTCCACATCTGCCCCCCCCCCCTTAATACTAAACCTATTACAGCTTTCCAAACCTTCCCTCGTGGATTTGACACAGATATTACTGCAGCCACACATGCAAGGATGCCACAACTGTTACAGGTGTCTCGCCAATACCTACTCCTATACATGTGAAAACCTTCACATATGTTTGACCTCGTGTGTACAGATGTGTTCCAAAACAGTTACAAATGTCATTGTACGGGGGGTTAAAAATACCAATAGAGGCCAGTGTTCAGGTGAGAACAATTGATGAATACAAAGGTATTTAATTATTGTGGCTTTACGGCTTAAATGGTTGAGGTCTAAAAATACAAGAATGTTTCATAAAAATTTTCAGGGATTTTTTTGTTGTGTGTGTGTTGGGTATTACAACATTCTCGTGAGTTTAGGTAAATGGATATCGTCACCCCGTATGCAGATACCCCTCACCACACGTATAGATATCCTCACCTCACACACACACACACACACACACACACACACACACACACACACACACACACACACACACACACACACAGATACATTTACAAGAGCACCATAAAGGCCGCGCATTGTGGCGGGACAATTAAATTACCCGCCAAATTTGACTTTGTCAGTTGAAGGCGCCTGGCGGCCTTCCCGGGCAATTTTCCCGCTAATTCCTCAGGGCTTTGCCAGCGTTGCCTACGTCGCTGGCACGGCCGTAATACGGGGTTGTAAATCATTACGAGCTTTCTTATATATCTATATTTTAAATAATTCCCGTTGCCGGGGACAGGAAGCCTGTAATTAAGCTTATCGATCTCCCCTTCCCCCACGAAGCCAACTGTGCTGACTATACTTGCAACCCAGGATGCAAGCCGCAACAGTTGCCAATATCCTGGGCACCTATCACCTAATAGGTTAGTTGGGGCATCAGAAGACTTGAAACGTGCCCAACCGTTGCGGTTTCACTCGGGGATCGAGTCCATGATCCTCGATTGCAAGTTTAGAGCGTAGCCCACTGCAACACGGGACCGATGAAGTTAATTTTGAACGATGACTGTGAGGATAACCTGGCCAGGTCCTGACCAGGTTCCAGGTACTGAGATCTCAAGCCAGTAGCGGTACTCCACAGCACTCGGAGCACTGTAGCCTAAACTATTGGTTTGATCTGCATCCACTCAGCTCCATGTGTGTCCTGGCCTAACATGTTCCGTTGAGGGCGCTAGAATAACTTTCGGCCGGTCCCTCAAACACTAACTACCGCGGGCGCCACACAACCACCTAACTCTGCTCTCTGGAGCGTTGGCGCGAAATGTTTGTCACGTTTTTAAATGAACAAATCCACAAGGGCCGTGACGACGGTTCGAATCCTCGTCACGGCCCTTGTGGATTTGTTCATTTGATGCATCACGTTAGTGTGATCTCTGTGTGTAATGATAGTAGCATGTCCGGCTGGCTGGCTCCTCCCGGCGCCTCCTAAGGTTTCCCAACGTCAGGAAACTGTCGTACTAAAATGCCCTTATCCTATCCTACCAGAGGACCCAAAACAGAAAACGGGACATGCTGTCAATTTCGCAACCCGCTACCATTTTCTAGTACGACAGTTTTTGACGGTAGGTAGAGTGTACGTCAACATACGACGTTATGTTAGGAGGACGGGTTGGGTGAGTGTGTGTGTGTGTGTGTGTGTGTGTGTGTGTGTGTGTGTGTGTGTGTGTGTGTGTGTGTGGGTGTGTGTGTGTGTGTGTGTGTGTGTGTGTGTGTGTGTGTGTGTGTGTGTGTGGGTGTGTGTGTGTGTGTGTGTAGGGTGGCAGTCCGTCCCCATGTTCCCAGCGTCAGTGAATGGTTTAGATATAACAATAAAGTTCACCTACAGTACTATTTACCAGTAAGTGTGAGAAATTATATGGGCGATATTCCAAGAAATTCCCATAAGACTTTGGTCTTAGTTTCCCACCTGAACAACGCCATGTTTTGACTCGAGTGATGTTGCGCTCATGAAACAAAATAGCATCAAGCTGTTGGACAGATTAGTGATTTAAAAAAAACGCGGGAATATTCGCATGAACGCTAACAGGAGAGAAGCAAGTTGGCCTTAACTTTCCGTGACCCGAGGCCTCGGTCAGGCTACTGAGTTTGCTCAAAGTTACGCTCAAATTATCACAAGATCTCTCCCCCTCACACACACACACACACACACACACACACACACACACACACACATGTACACATGTACACATGTACAGGTGGTGGAGGCCAAGACCGTCAGTAATTTCAAAGCGTTATATGACAAAGAGTGCTGGGAACGCGGGACACCACGAGCGTAGCTCTCATCCTGTAACTACACTTAGGTAATTACACACACACACACCACTATATATATATATATATATATATATATATATATATATATATATATATATATATATATATATATATATATATATATATATATATATATATATATATATATATATATATATATTACCAGTATATTGTGTTGCAGGTGACGATGATATTGGTATGGATCTTCTCTGCTCTCTACTCCTGCCCCAGACTCCTCTATTTCACGGTAAGTGTTTGTTCTGTTTGCGTGAGCCTTTCTGAGCCTTAAGAGCGTTCGTGCACTCTTGCTATCAACGCACTCAGAGGTTTATAAACCCATCAACACACTTCAAACTCTGTAGAGTGCAACTGTTGCTGCTGCCATATAATTTGTCAAAAGTCTATCGACTATATACTACACAGAGTATGAGGGAAGTGTGGGGTGTAGGAGGGTGAATGTTATACAGTGTTGTGTATGAAACGTCACGTGTATTAATGGCAGTGTGTCTTGAGTTTGAAGTATATTGATAAGAGTGTTTGGTGCTTGGAGTATATTGATAGCCGCGTGTGCCGTGGCTTGGAGTACATTGTCAACAACAGAGTGTGTGTGTGTGGCGTTTGAAGTGTATTGATAGTAGTGTTTTGGTGCTTGGAGAACATTGATAGCATATTGTGATGTGCCTTGAAGTACATTGACAGCAAAGTTTGAGCAGTTTGGAGTGAATTGATGACTTAATTAACCTCTGTGAACTTTCACCAAAATTTAGGAATATATAGTCAAACGTATCATAATGCAGAAGAAAAAATATAGATGAAAGGTCTGAATCTATGCTACTCCTATATATATTATTACTAGGTCGGGTACCTGGCTGTGCCCGGGTTTCTCTGCCCCTCTTTCCTCTCCTTCCTCTTTCAACTCTTTTCCCCTATTCCACCCCCTCTCTTTCCCCTTCTCAGTAATACCTTCAGCACCTTCCATCCTAACTAAAATTAATACGTTGTAAGGATGTCATTTTTTTCATTTACTGAGATTGAAAATTAGTGTAATTTGCTGTTTAATACGAAGGTAAACATGGAGCTCGTCCAGGATCACCCTGTATACATAGGGTGTACATGTCCACATACATGTCTTGTATACATGTCCTGTATACATGTCCATAACCCAGACCAATTACTCTGCAAAGTTTTCGTAAGGCTAGTCCCAAGTGCCATATCATCCTTCTTTGGAAAAATGAAAAAACAGACAGATATTCTTATAGGTGGAGATTATTATTGTTAATAAGAAAATCCACCAGGGCTGTGAGGCGGCGAGAAGCTACGACCAAGGCCTTGCCAGCCACACACACCACCACCACCACCACATACACCACCACCACATACACCACCACCACTAGTGGTAGAATGTGGCGCCTACACTGCCTTGGTTGTGGGGTCGCTCCCACCTCACAGCCCTGGTGACTTCTCGCATTGATATATATCACGTTATTGGGATTTCTATGTGATTATTATTATTAATTTTATTATTATAATTATTATTATCATATATTTTATTATTATTATTATTTTCATATTTTTTTATTATATGCAATGAACGATTGTTGAAATGTACAGATATTCTTGGGTTAGTTGTTTAACTTGTGGTAATGTTGCATGAGAGCCCAGACTGTGATGCAAGAATGTTGCGACGTGTTGCAGGTGCAGGAGTACCCGGTGGAGGGAGGAGGGACGGAGGCCATGTGCCTCCTGCGACGTGACCAGTTCGACACCCGGATCTGGGACGTGGTGAGCCTGACGCTGCTGTACCTGCTGCCGCTGGTGCTGCTGTCGCTGCTGTACGCCCGCATCGCCCACACGCTGTGGCGCTCGGGCCGCCTCCTGGCCGCCGCCACCTCCCCGCACTACACCTCCGCCGAGCTGGCCGCCGCTGAGTACGGCACCTTCAAGACTCAGCACACCGCCTCCGTCAGCTCCACCTCCAGCAGCGCTGCGGGCGGTGCTGGGGTGGAGGGCGGGGGCGGGGGCGGCACGCCCACCAACACCCCCGCTAGAGACAAGTCACTCCGCGTCACTCGCGGCTCCGTCAAGTCCATCATGTCCACGTACGTGTCCATGGCCAGCGTGAGGGACGAGGGCTCGCGCGGCAACAACCACTCCGCCCCGGATGTCATCCCGCTGACGCCCCTCGGTAGTTCCCGAAGGAGCCGCCGCGGGGCGTCGCCGAGGGTGCGGCGGCGCGCGCTGCACCTGCACCCGTCGCCGCTGGTGCTGCGGGCGCGGCGGAAGGTGATCAACATGCTGGTGGTGGTGGTGGTGAGCTTCGCGGCCTGCTCCCTGCCCTTCCACACCCGCAAGATGCTCCAGTACTACTGGACGGCCTACAACCACACCTCCCACGCCTCCTACCTCCTCACCCCCGTCACCTTCCTCCTCATGTACGCCAACTCCGCCGTCAACCCCATCCTCTACACCTTCATGAGCCGCAAGTTCCGCACCTCCTCCTGCGACCTCCTCACCTGCCGCCTGCGGCAGACGCGCCGCGCCAGGCCGCAGCGGCCCACGGTGGTGGCCAGGCTCAGCGGGAGGGACAAGGTCGTGACCCACCTGGTCTGAGCACCCAATATTCACTCCGTTAAAAACCCGACTGTTTGGCCTCACTACACGCGGCCATACCCAACCAACCCACCTAACATAGCAAGGCCCAGAATTAGAAAACGTCACCATCGCGGTGGTATAATTTATAATAATGCGTCGGAATTTTAACGCATTTGCTCGATTCCTTGGATGATCCTACATGCTGTTGTGGTGCCACAGTAGTCTACCAGCTGTGGTGCCACAGTAGTCTACCAGCTGTGGTGCCACAGTCGTCTACCAGCTGTGGTGCCACAGTTGTCTACCAGCTGTGGTGCCACAGTAGTCTACCAGCTGTGGTGCCACAGTAGTCTACCAGCTGTGGTGCCACAGTTGTCTACCAGCTGTGGTGCCACAGTAGTCTACCAGCTGTGGTGCCACAGTTGTCTACCAGCTGTGGTGCCACAGTTGTCTACCAGCTGTGGTGCCACAGTAGTCTACCAGCTGTGGTGCCACCATGGTCTACCAGCTGTGGTGCCACAGTAGTCTACCAGCTGTGGTGCCACAGTAGTCTACCAGCTGTGGTGCCACAGTTGTCTACCAGCTGTGGTGCCACAGTAGTCTACCAGCTGTGGTGCCACAGTTGTCTACCAGCTGTGGTGCCACAGTAGTCTACCAGCTGTGGTGCCACAGTAGTCTACCAGCTGTGGTGCCACAGTAGTCTACCAGCTGTGGTGCCACAGTAGTCTACCAGCTGTGGTGCCACAGTTGTCTACCAGCTGTGGTGCCACAGTAGTCTACCAGCTGTGGTGCCACCATGGTCTACCAGCTGTGGTGCCACAGTAGTCTACCAGCTGTGGTGCCACAGTAGTCTACCAGCTGTGGTGCCACCATGGTCTACCAGCTGTGGTGCCACAGTAGTCTACCAGCTGTGGTGCCACCATGGTCTACCAGCTGTGGTGCCACAGTAGTCTACCAGCTGTGGTGCCACCATGGTCTACCAGCTGTGGTGCCACAGTAGTCTACCAGCTGTGGTGCCACAGTAGTCTACCAGCTGTGGTGCCACCATGGTCTACCAGCTGTGGTGCCACAGTTGTCTACCAGCTGTGGTGCCACAGTAGTCTACCAGCTGTGGTGCCACCATGGTCTACCAGCTGTGGTGCCACAGTAGTCTACCAGCTGTGGTGCCACAGTAGTCTACCAGCTGTGGTGCCACCATGGTCTGCCAGCTGTGGTGCCACAGTAGTCTACCAGCTGTGGTGCCACAGTAGTCTACCAGCTGTGGTGCCACAGTAGTCTACCAGCTGTGGTGCCACAGTTGTCTACCAGCTGTGGTGCCACAGTAGTCTACCAGCTGTGGTGCCACAGTAGTCTACCAGCTGTGGTGCCACAGTAGTCTACCAGCTGTGATGCCACAGTAGTCTACCAGCTGTGGTGCCACAGTAGTCTACCAGCTGTGGTGCCACAGTAGTCTACCAGCTGTGGTGCCACAGTAGTCTACCAGCTGTGGTGCCACAGTAGTCTACCAGCTGTGATGCCACAGTAGTCTACCAGCTGTGGTGCCACAGTAGTCTACCAGCTGTGGTGCCACCATGGTCTACCAGCTGTGGTGCCACAGTAGTCTACCAGCTGTGGTGCCACCATGGTCTACCAGCTGTGGTGCCACAGTAGTCTACCAGCTGTGGTGCCACCATGGTCTACCAGCTGTGGTGCCACAGTAGTCTACCAGCTGTGGTGCCACAGAAGTCTACCAGCTGTGGTGCCACAGTAGTCTACTAGCCGTGGTGCCACAGTAGTCTACCAGCCGTGATGCCACAGTAGTCTACCAGCTGTGGTGCCACAGTAGTCTACCAGCTGTGGTGCCACCATGGCCTACCAGCTGTGGTGCCACAGTAGTCTACCAGCTGTGGTGCCACAGTAGTCTACCAGCTGTGATGCCACAGTAGTCTACCAGCTGTGGTGCCACAGTAGTCTACCAGCTGTGGTGTCACAGTAGTCTACCAGCCGTGGTGCCACAGTTGTCTACCAGCCGTGGTGTCACAGTAGTCTACCAGCCGTGGTGCCACAGTAGTCTACCAGCTGTGGTGCCACAGTAGTCTACCAGCTGTGGTGCCACAGTTGTCTACCAGCTGTGGTGCCACAGTTGTCTACCAGCTGTGGTGCCACAGTAGTCTACCAGTTGTGGTGCCACAGTAGTCTACCAGCTGTGGTGCCACAGTTGTCTACCAGCTGTGGTGCCACAGTAGTCTACCAGCTGTGGTGCCACAGTTGTCTACCAGCTGTGGTGCCACAGTAGTCTACCAGCTGTGGTGCCACAGTTGTCTACCAGCTGTGGTGCCACAGTTGTCTACCAGCTGTGGTGCCACAGTTGTCTACCAGCTGTGGTGCCACAGTAGTCTACCAGCTGTGGTGCCACAGTTGTCTACCAGCTGTGGTGCCACAGTAGTCTACCAGCTGTGGTGCCACAGTTGTCTACCAGCTGTGGTGCCACAGTAGTCTACCAGCTGTGGTGCCACAGTTGTCTACCAGCTGTGGTGCCACAGTAGTCTACCAGCTGTGGTGCCACAGTAGTCTACCAGCCGTGGTGCCACAGTAGTCTACCAGCTGTGATGCCACAGTAGTCTACCAGCTGTGGTGCCACAGTAGTCTACCAGCCGTGGTGCCACCAGGCCCCGTTCTTCCTTAACCCTTAGGCAGCTAACAACGCTCATAAGCATTTGCAGTAGTTCAACATAGTCTGCTAATCGCACCGATGAACAGTGACGTTGTGTCAATGAACAGAATGTGGTTCTGTTTGTGAATCTGGTAAACTAACAAGAATATTTGACTGCAGTTATAGTAGTATAAGAATATAAGACTCCAAAACACTGCAGAAGATCTGTTTGTTAACTCTTTAACTCTTTTTTTTTAGGCCAGATGCCTAAACATGTAATAGTGAATCATTTGGGGCTGTTGACCGGCTTAACTGCCACTTAAGAAGCACTCGTGCTAGGTAACTAGCGTTAGTAAACTGTGAGAGATAATGGCACTGTAGGTGAGTACTTTGATAGTCCTTGTTACAGCACTAAGACAATCCCTGTGTCTTAGTGCTGACTAAGACTATCTCTGTGTCTTAGTGCTGACTAAGACTATCCCTGTGTCTTAGTGCTGACTAAGACTATCATGACAGTCTATGACACAATGTCTCGACAGTTAACAAGACGATTAAAAAAAATGTGAACAGTGAACAAAAATGGTGGTGACACAGGTGCCTAAGAGGATTGGATTACGCGCAAGTGAGTCACAATAACGTGGGTGAAGATATGTTGTCCAAACCCACACGTCAGAAGATGGACCGAAACGACGACGTTTCGGTCCGTCCTGGACCATTATACGATGATGGTCCAGGACGGACCGAAACGTCGTCGTCTCTTCCTTTTTCCGATACGTGGTTTGTATATCATTATGAGCAAAGCGTATTGAATTGGTGATCATATTTCCTGACGTTGAAAGTATTGAATGTTTATGTGTGTGGGAGTCTTATACCTTGTGTGGAGTCCTGACTTGTACCTTGTGTGGAGTCCTGACTTGTACCTTGTGTGGAGTCCTAACTTGTACCTTGTGTGGAGTCCTGACTTGTACCTTGTGTGGAGTCCTAACATGTACCTTGTGTGGAGTCCTAACTTGTACCTTGTGTGGAGTCCTAACTTGTACCTTGTGTGGAGTCCTAACTTGTACCTTGTGTGGAGTCCTGACTTGTACCTTGTGTGGAGTCCTGACTTGTACTTTGTGTGGAGTCCTAACATGTACCTTGTGTGGAGTCCTGACTTGTACCTTGTGTGGAGTCCTGACTTGTACCTTGTGTGGAGTCCTGACTTGTACCTTGTGTGGAGTCCTGACTTGTACCTTGTGTGGAGTCCTAACTTGTACCTTGTGTGGAGTCCTGACTTGTACCTTGTGTGGAGTCCTGACTTGTACCTTGTGTGGAGTCCTGACTTGTACCTTGTGTGGAGTCCTGACTTGTACCTTGTGTGGAGTCCTGACTTGTACCTTGTGTGGAGTCCTGACTTGTACCTTGTGTGGAGTCCTGACTTGTACCTTGTGTGGAGTCCTGACTTGTACCTTGTGTGGAGTCCTAACTTGTACCTTGTGTGGAGTCCTAACTTGTACCTTGTGTGGAGTCCTGACTTGTACCTTGTGTGGAGTCCTGACTTGTACCTTGTGTGGAGTCCTGACTTGTACCTTGTGTGGAGTCCTGACTTGTACCTTGTGTGGAGTCCTGACTTGTACCTTGTGTGGAGTCCTAACTTGTACCTTGTGTGGAGTCCTGACTTGTACCTTGTGTGGAGTCCTGACTTGTACCTTGTGTGGAGTCCTGACTTGTACCTTGTGTGGAGTCCTGACTTGTACCTTGTGTGGAGTCCTGACTTGTACCTTGTGTGGAGTCCTGACTTGTACCTTGTGTGGAGTCCTGACTTGTACCTTGTGTGGAGTCCTGACTTGTACCTTGTGTGGAGTCCTGACTTGTACCTTGTGTGGAGTCCTAACTTGTACCTTGTGTGGAGTCCTGACTTGTACCTTGTGTGGAGTCCTGACTTGTACCTTGTGTGGAGTCCTGACTTGTACCTTGTGTGGAGTCCTGACTTGTACCTTGTGTGGAGTCCTGACTTGTACCTTGTGTGGAGTCCTGACTTGTACCTTGTGTGGAGTCCTGACTTGTACCTTGTGTGGAGTCCTGACTTGTACCTTGTGTGGAGTCCTAACTTGTACCTTGTGTGGAGTCCTAACTTGTACCTTGTGTGGAGTCCTAACTTGTACCTTGTGTGGAGTCCTGACTTGTACCTTGTGTGGAGTCCTAACTTGTACCTTGTGTGGAGTCCTGACTTGTACCTTGTGTGGAGTCCTAACTTGAACCTTGTGTGGAGTCCTAACATGTACCTTGTGTGGAGTCCTGACTTGAACCTTGTGTGGAGTCCTAACTTGAACCTTGTGTGGAGTCCTAACATGTACCTTGTGTGGAGTCCTAACTTGAACCTTGTGTGGAGTCCTAACATGTACCTTGTGTGGAGTCCTAACTTGAACCTTGTGTGGAGTCCTAACATGTACCTTGTGTGGAGTCCTAACTTGAACCTTGTGTGGAGTCCTAACATGTACCTTGTGTGGAGTCCTAACTTGAACCTTGTGTGGAGTCCTAACATGTACCTTGTGTGGAGTCCTAACTTGAACCTTGTGTGGAGTCCTAACATGTACCTTGTGTGGAGTCCTAACTTGAACCTTGTGTGGAGTCCTAACATGTACCTTGTGTGGAGTCCTAACTTGAACCTTGTGTGGAGTCCTAACATGTACCTTGTGTGGAGTCCTAACTTGAACCTTGTGTGGAGTCCTAACATGTACCTTGTGTGGAGTCCTAACTTGAACCTTGTGTGGAGTCCTAACATGTACCTTGTGTGGAGTCCTGACTTGTACCTTGTGTGGAGTCCTAACATGTACCTTGTGTGGAGTCCTAACTTGAACCTTGTGTGGAGTCCTAACATGTACCTTGTGTGGAGTCCTAACTTGAACCTTGTGTGGAGTCCTAACATGTACCTTGTGTGGAGTCCTAACTTGTACCTTGTGTGGAGTCCTAACTTGTACCTTGTGTGGAGTCCTGACTTGTACCTTGTGTGGAGTCCTAACATGTACCTTGTGTGGAGTCCTAACTTGAACCTTGTGTGGAGTCCTAACATGTACCTTGTGTGGAGTCCTAACTTGAACCTTGTGTGGAGTCCTAACATGTACCTTGTGTGGAGTCCTAACATGTACCTTGTGTGGAGTCCTAACTTGAACCTTGTGTGGAGTCCTGACTTGTACCTTGTGTGGAGTCCTAACATGTACCTTGTGTGGAGTCCTAACTTGAACCTTGTGTGGAGTCCTAACATGTACCTTGTGTGGAGTCCTAACTTGAACCTTGTGTGGAGTCCTAACATGTACCTTGTGTGGAGTCCTAACATGTACCTTGTGTGGAGTCCTAACTTGAACCTTGTGTGGAGTCCTAACATGTACCTTGTGTGGAGTCCTAACATGTACCTTGTGTGGAGTCCTAACTTGAACCTTGTGTGGAGTCCTAACATGTACCTTGTGTGGAGTCCTAACATGTACCTTGTGTGGAGTCCTAACTTGAACCTTGTGTGGAGTAATAGGAAAACATAACTAAAAAAATGTAAATTTTGATGATGTTATGATTCGCTGTGAGATAATATTTGTTAGTCTTAAGAAAAACCCAAAATTATGTACCCCATGTTGTCTTATATATATAATATATATGTTTAAAGGTAAACCAATTTTAATTTATGTCTGAAATTCTAACTGTGTATTCAAGGATTTGAGTGGTTAGTTGAGCAACTTGTTTGATGCGTCGAGGCACGGTAGATGGGAGATAGACTGGGTGGGTAATGACGTCACCTTGTATACTTACACCTGTTAACTGGTTTCTACACCTGTTTCTACACCTGTTTCTACTTATTTAGGTGTGTTAACAAGACTTAACTGTTCACGTCTATTTATCCCGTAGACCAACAACACACATTATCTCTTTCTTTATGAAGCGTCTTAAATGTACACACACAGAGAAAGCTAAGAGTTGTCCAGCTAAGATTTGTCCAGCTAAGATTTGTCCAGCTAAGATTTGTCCTGCTAAGATTTGTCCAGCTAAGATTTGTCCAGCTAAGATTTGTCCAGCTAAGATTTGTCCAGCTAAGATTTGTCCAGCTAAGATTTGTCCAGCATTCATTACATATGGAAAGGAACACAAGTGGTTTAATTTCCGAATAGTAACACAATTATATACAAATTGTGTTGACTCCCCTAAATTAACGACTAACATTCTCCAGAATATAACTGGCAATTCTTGCTTGCTAAACAAAGGCATCTGATGTAAGGAAACGTGCCTAAACATCAAGCCTTTCCCAGGATTCGAACCCGGGGTCAGTCACTTGTGAGGTGACTGTGTATACGCAAATCGTTTGGTGTATCCTAAACTCTTCTTGGACTGGAGTTTTTTTGTGTTCATATCACACCTGTCAACCTGTCCTCACACTTTTGTCCCAGCACAAGACGTTGATATCAACTGTATCATTGTAGGAGAAAATATTGAGAGTCCAGGGACGCGGGTTCGATCCCATTGTAGTGCCTCAATATTTTCCTCGTAGATTTACCACCTACTTGTGCTTTCCTTGTGTATATAAATGTGTGTGTGTATAAAACGGGCAGTTATGCCGGAGGCACAACGCAATATTAAATCCTGTGGTATATTGGAGACTTTCGGGGCCGTTGAGAGGGGGAGAACCTGCTGCATGGGTAACAGCTTCTCCCCCCCTGTATCAACCTACCCTGGCTTTGCGCCCTGGAGAAGCCACTCCAGACCGACAACCAGAGCGCATCTCCATAGTCTCCTGAGACTGATGGATGCCTGCTACAGGTATATACACGAACATCAGTTACAATTATGGTTACAGTGAGCTGTTAATGTAGAGTTGTGTTACATTTGTCCTGGTGGTGACCCACTCTGCTCCTGTAGTGAGCATCGCTGACTTACAACATTCGCTATATCTCAACTTTAAATATTTATGTATATATGAAAATGTATTCATAATGTTGGTATCTTTAAGGCGTTATAGTAGATATTTTCTCTTGTTTATATGGGGGGGGGAGAGAAGACCTGAAAAATGCAGTGATCTCCTTGGAAGTAATTGTTTCAAATATGTGTATATGTGTAAATGGTTATCATTGTATGTGTAAATGGTTATCTTTGTATGTGTAAATGGTTATCTTTGTATGTGTAAATGGTTATCTTTGTATGTGTAAATGGTTATCTTTGTATGTGTAAATGGTTATCTTTGTATGTGTAAATGGTTATCTTTGTATGTGTAAATGGTTATCTTTGTATGTGTAAATGGTTATCATTGTATGTGTAAATGGTTATCTTTGTATGTGTAAATGGTTATCTTTGTATGTGTAAATGGTTATCATTGTATGTGTAAATGGTTATCTTTGTATGTGTAAATGGTTATCTTTGAACGTGTAAATGGTTATCATTGTACGTATATAACATTGCGTTCTGTTATTGCTCTAGTCTCCCTATATTGAACTGTGTTGATGATTTATGAAACCTGAATATGTCTGGACAGATTAGTTCACAAAGTTCCATATTACAATGTTCAATATTATGTGATCCAATACTGTTTACATCGGTGTTGCTGTGCTCTCTCTCTCTCTCTCTCTCTCTCTCTCTCTCTCTCTCTCTCTCTCTCTCTCTCTCTCTCTCTCTCTCTCTCTCTCTCTCTCTCTCTCTCTCTCTCTGCAGTTTTCATTAAAAGAATCAATATGTTTAGGGTAAACTTTACTAAACAAATGGGTCTAAAAATGTATGAATCTGCTAGTTCTGTATGACTTGCTCATCACCAGTTGGTATAGCTCATGTGAGCGCCGTGCTCAACAAGCTGACTTATAATTATATTTAATCTATATCAAAATGTTTGTATTTTCCGCCAAAAATAAATTATCTTACTTTAACTTTGGTTTTTTTCGGGGTGGGGGAGGAGTTAGCAATGTAGATGTTTAATTATTCTCTGCAACTCTCCAGCTTGCAATAATACACCTTGCAAGGCTCCCTACCCCTGCAGCCATCCCTTTACGCAACACCTGTAACATTGACGTCACCAACTCACGCACACCAGGAGCCCATCACGGCTGAGGGCACACCAGGAGCCCATCACGGCTGAGGGCACACCAGGAGCCCATCACGGCTGAGGGCACACCAGGAGCCCATCACGGCTGAGGGCACACCAGGAGCCCATCACGGCTGAGGGCACACCAGGAGCCCACCACGACTGAGGACACACCAGGAGCCCACCACGACTGAGGGCACACCAGGAGCCCACCACGACTGAGGGCACACCAGGAGCCCACCACGACTGAGGGCACACCAGGAGCCCACCACGACTGAGGGCACACCAGGAGCCCACCACGACTGAGGGCACACCAGGAGCCCACCACGACTGAGGGCACACCAGGAGCCCACCACGACTGAGGGCACACCAGGAGCCCACCACGACTGAGGGCACACCAGGAGCCCATCACGACTGAGGGCACACCAGGAGCCCACCACGACTGAGGGCACACCAGGACGCTTCTCCCGCCCCATAACTCACCCCGAGTAAACATCCAAGAACTAATTAGAACTTACGGTCAGTACAACTGCCAACCAGCCAAATTGTGTGTCCGCTGTAATTAGCGAGGGATGCCTCGCTGACCTGAGGCGCTGTACTCTAGCGCACGGTTACCTAGTAGTAAAATAGGTACCTGGGAGTTAGTCAGCTGTCACGGGCTGCTTCTTTCCTGGGGGTGGAGGCCTGGTCGAGGACCGGGCCGCGGGGACACTAAAGCCCCGAAATCATCTCAAGATAACCTCAAGAATCTTAAGATAACGGTAACTCTTCCTTCACATTCTGCGCGGGCTCACGTGAGGACAAGGAGCTGGGGTATGAGGACAAGGAGCTGGGGTATGAGGACAAGGAGCTGGGGTATGAGGACAAGGAGCTGGGGTATGAGGACAAGGAGCTTGGGTATGAGGGACAAGGAGCTGGGGTATGAGGACAAGGAGCTGGGCTATGAGGACAAGGAGCTGGGATATGAGGACAAGGAGCTGGGGTATGAGGACAAGGAGCTGGGATATGAGGACAAGGAGCTGGGGTATGAGGACAAGGAGCTGGGGTATGAGGACAAGGAGCTGGGCTATGAGGACAAGGAGCTGGGATATGAGGACAAGGAGCTGGGATATGAGGACAAGGAGCTGGGATATGAAGACAAGGAGCTGGGGTATGAGGACAAGGAGCTGAGGTATGAGGACAAGGAGCTGGGGTATGAAGACTAAGAGCTGGGGTATGAGGACAAGGAGCTGGTGTGTAAGAGCGGAGTGTACTCATTTATGTATGACTGAGGTTGAACTTCAGTTCCCGGACCCCCCTAATTTCATTTAACGGTCGTCTCTCACCCCACTTTTCTATAATTGTATCTGTTCTTGAAATAACTGAATTGCTCGCCAGGTAGTTAACTCAACACGATTGCTGCTCACTTTAAAGAAGTGCTTCCTGGCGTGACTCCGTCTCATTCTTAACTTACAATTCCACAATCATACATATTCATACAATTACAGTTTCAAGTGCTTGGAAAATCTCGTATGTCTCTATCATGTCTCTTCACTAATATTTGTCTTAGCCGTTGTGAGATCAGGTGTCCTCACACTACCTTCCCTCACACTACCCACCCTCACACTACCCACCCTCACACTTGCTCCACACTGGAGGCATGCGGATGTGTGAAGGCTGAAGTGTATCCTCTCCGAGACCAGCGGGAGCGAGGTAATATCTTTGATCTGTCCCCCGTGGCACATGAGACGGTGGCTCTGTTTACAGTGGTAGGTGGCGGGGGGGGGGGGGGGGGCAGCCTCACCCACCCACCACCCACCTCCTCCAGTGGTAGGTGGGAGAAGGAGCACCTTTACCCATCTAGGTAAAAGTCCCACATACCCATGAACAAATCCACAAGGGCCGTGACGAGGATTCGAACCTGCGTCCGGGAGCATCCCAGACACTCGTATGTCTCAAATCCCTTGTGGATTTGATCATTTGATGCATCACGTTAGTGTGATCTCTGTGTGTGTCCCACATACCCATTTTGTCCACGAATCTACCAATCCGTTACGAATACGACGTAGTTGTAAAAAAAAACTAAACCACCACAATACCGACGTATACATCAGCTTCAATAGGCTAGACTAGACGACCTGATTGGCCTCGTACGTTTCTGATCAGGCAAAACCGTTACAATTTGTTACGGAGTGTTCCATGGATTGAACGGGTTGAAGACAACGACCAATAGCCAACCCGTCACAACAGCAGCGCTCCAGAGCCTCCTGTACAAATTGTCCTAATTAAGAATGTCGTCTCTCAACTCCTGTACAAACTGTTCTCATTAAGAATGTCTCTCAACTCCTGTCTCATCTCCACTCGCCAGAAAAAAAAATCTTTTCCGAGGCAATGTGTGGAGCAAAATATTAAAGTGTGGATGAGGAGGGGGAGCAGTGCCTATTGTGTGAGGTGGGAGTGAATAGTGGCCTCAATCACCACTCTGGGTAATGAGGTGCATCTTGTTCCCCCTTGTTGGGGCTGGGGGCAGGGCTGGGGCAGGGCTGGGACAGGGCTGGGGACAGAGCTGGGGTAGGGCTGGGGCAGGGCTGGGACAGGGCTGGGGACAGGGCTGGGGACAGAGCTGGGACAGGGTTGGGACAGGGCTGGGGCAGGGCTGGGGCAGGGTTGGGACAGGGCTGGGGCAGGGCTGGAGCAGGGTTGGGACAGGGCTGGGACAGGCCTGGGGACAGGGCTGGGGACAGGGCTGGGGGACAGGGCTGGGACAGGGCTGGGGCAGGGCTGGACAGGGCTGGGACAGGGCTGGGACAGGGCTGGGACAGGGCTGGGACAGTGCTGGGATAGGCCTGGGACAGGGCTGGAGCAGAACTGGGACAATTGTAAAGTATTGGGAACGTGTGGGAAAAATGTTAGTGGAAGAAAATTATAGCTGATACATGTATATGTATACACATGTATACATGTATGTATGTTTATACACCTGTATGTATGTGTATACATGTATGTGTGTATATACACCTGTATACATTTACGTATGTGTATACACCTGTATACATGTATGTATGTGTATTTACAAGATATGTGGAAGCTGGTCAAAATTGCATTTCACCTTTGTAAACGCAAGTTAATGACACAATGTAAAGACACCTCGAACACTGTTTATGTAGGACAGACGTAAATATGTATTTATGTCTGTAGGTTAGTTTAGCATTTTAAAAGCACTACACAATCACCTTCTGTGGTTGATTATTCAATAAATCCCTGAACTATATGTTTAACAATCACCTTCTGTGGTTGAGTGTTCAATAAATCCCTGAACTATATGTTTAATAACAGATCTCTCACCCTGTCCATGGAGGACAGAAGAAAATGTATATATGCTGGTTAGTACTGTAAATGTGTGGCCACGTCTGTGGTAGAAAATAATAATAATAATAAAAAATGCACGATAGAGATAGTCACATATATGACTAAAGACTTACCTAACAGTACGGAGGGACAAGTACAGGTGTACTTGCACCTCTTGTACTTGTACTTGTAATTGTGTAATTGTAAGTACAGGTGAGGCACTGACAGGTGAGTACTGACAGTACTCACCTGTCAGTACTCACCTGACTCTGCTTACCTATCAGTACTCACCTGTCAGTACTCACCTGACTCTGCTTACCTGTCAGTACTCACCTGTCAGTATTCACCTGTGGAGGCAGCTCTACACATATAGTGTAGAGGTAGATAAGTATTTCAAGCTTAATATGACTTTACTAAAACACTATGAACTAAGTATACAAAGATTGTTATATATGATAAATTTGTTTTTGTTATAATTTGACACACAAATGGGTATAAGTTGTGGCGTAGCGGGTGACAAACAAGGCCCTAGAGCAATTACGCCTTAACGACCGTTACCGGGGGCACAGACTGCCCGCCCGCCTGACCTGCTGCTCTCTCTCTCTCGCCTCACCAAGACGACGGAGTCAGTCGAGACGTGACCAGGGTAGTGGGTGGGGGGAGTGGAGGACGCCTTGATGGATTCATCTTACCTTGAGATTACCTGAAGGTGCCACCGTTCCTCTAGTGGCCTTGTTTACGGGCTCGCCATAGCCCGTGCTACATAGACACTTCGTCCTGAGGAGCTAAATC
This sequence comes from Procambarus clarkii, assembly GCF_040958095.1. NCBI lineage: Eukaryota > Metazoa > Arthropoda > Malacostraca > Decapoda > Cambaridae > Procambarus > Procambarus clarkii. The sequence continues at coordinate 17,719,607 of NC_091238.1, forward strand.
TTTAACAACAACAACAACAACTCTAGTGGCCCGGACCCCTCCGCACCCGACGGGGACTGGAAGCCGGCGGCTTGTTAGTGGCCCGAACCCTCCGCACCCGACGGGGACTGGAAGCCGGCGGCTTGTCAGAGGTCAAAAACCGTGTGTTTCATTACCTCTGCCAGCTAAGTGATATATTTTATTTTTGTTTTATTTTTTTTCCAGTTTGTTGTATTTAATTAGGTCATAGTTGAGCTGGTTTACGCTACCATACGTGTTATTCAGTCAACCTGTCCCGTCGCCTAACAGTCGCATATTTGACGGACTCGACTAATCCGTTAGAAATGCGACGTATTAGTCAAAAATCAAAGTGCCTTAATGTTGGTGTTTTGTTGAGCCTGGGCTCGGCCAGGCGAGGCTGGCGGCGCCAATGGCAAGTTAGACACAACAGTTGTGTAGATCACGGAGCGACAAATCTGGAATTAAGTGAGCTATTTATCAGAGGTTTGTGATTATTTAAGGGTCCGAGGCGTTGTATGGTAACGTCCCCCGTTACCTGATTCCTCCGTTACTGGGTTAGTGTTGTATGTTCGTTATCAGTGAGTGGGGGGGGGAGGGAGGGGAGGGAATTATCAGTGGAAAGCGTCAAGCCATAACGACTATATACTACTTGGAAGGGGTCAGAATTTGGGATGGGACGGGGGACGGGAAGGAATGGTGCCCAACCACTTGGACGGTCGGGGGATTGAACGCCGACCTGCATGAAGAGAGACCGTCGCTCTACCCTCCAGCCCAAATGGTTGGGTGGAGGGGGGGGGGAAGTAGCCCCAGAAAGGGTGCGGTGGTAGGAACCAGGAAAATTATCAACTCTGTAGGTCTGTGAACCTTGCCCTATTAACGTCTGATAATTACCCTTATAATACCTAACTACATCGCGCCTGACAACCTAATTCAAGTTTAACATGCCTAATTATATGGCTGCCTTTTTCTGTAGCTTTTAAGAGCGTGTGTGGTAACTCAGGAGGCTGTTTACACCAGGTAGTTAGTGGGTGGTGACATCGTTAGGCAGACAATGGTGTTTGTTAGGGGGGGGCGGGGAGGGGGGGGGGTAGGTAAAGAATCATTGCAGTGGTTCCCCCCTCCCCCCCACCCCCCTTCCCCCACCCCGAGACCCACCCACCCACCTAACCTGTGGGTGGCAGTCTCCACAAGTTGACCAATTTGGTGTCCAGGAGACGAGGATAAGTTCCCAGTGCCTGTCCACGGACACTTACAAGCGCACCTCACTTACTCAGACTTATTCACACTCTTACTCACACTCACTCTTATTCACTCTCACTCACTCGTACTCTCCCATTCCCAGGCTCGGGAACCTGTACACCAGTTGATTGACAGTTGAGAGGCGGGACCAAAGAGCCAGAGCTCAACCCCCGCAAGCTCAACTAGGCGAGTACATCCGCCTCTCATCAAGCCATTTGTGCACCTCACGCCAAAGATATATTTATGGTTAATTTATCTATAATTAACCCTCTTCCCCCCCCCCTTTCATCAAATTCCGATTTTGTAGGCAGGAAAAAAATTTTCTTGTTAATTAAACCCTTAAATTTCCTAGGCTGAGCGAGCTATCATATGATCCTCCACCTGGCTTGTACTCCACCCTCGTTCCATACACCCTCTCCAGGTAAATTCTGGTCAAGGAAGAGGTCCCGTGGATAGCTGTCATCATCACTGCCAAAATCGATGCACGCGACAAAATAAATTACAGAACTGCAGTAAATTAAAAGGAAGAATAATTGGTTAAATAAAGCACAGGGATCTACGCCAGCCGAGTAGATGAGCACACGAGTACCTTTGTGTGGTGGGCAGTGGACGAGGCGCCCTTCATCATGATGGCCGAGTGCGTGCCGCTAACTGCCGCCCTCCTCCGTTGTCAATATCGCGGGGACACGCGGCCCCCACATACACAACTAACCTCTAACGCACGCTATCCTCACCGAGGCTGAAAACTTTCATGAAAGTGCTTGTCTGTTTGTTGATTGTGTTTGTCAAGCAAGTACTTTTTATCCATGAGGGTCTGCGTTACTGGCTGTGTTGGCGGCAGTCGTGGGTCTGCGTTACTGGCTGTGTTGGCGGCAGTCGTGGGTCTGCGTTACTGGTTGTGTTGGCGGCAGTCGTGGGTCTGCGTTACTGGCTGTGTTGGCGGCAGTCGTGGGTCTGCGTTACTGGTTGTGTTGGCGGCAGTCGTGGGTCTGCGTTACTGGTTGTGTTGGCGACAGTCGTGGGTCTGCGTTACTGGCTGTGTTGGCGGCAGTCGTGGGTCTGCGTTACTGGTTGTGTTGGCGACAGTCGTGGGTCTGCGTTACTGGTGTGTTGGCGACAGTCGTGGGTCTGCGTTACTGGCTGTGTTGGCGGCAGTCGTGGGTCTGCGTTACTGGTTGTGTTGGCGGCAGTCGTGGGTCTGCGTTACTGGTTGTGTTGGCGACAGTCGTGGGTCTGCGTTACTGGCTGTGTTGGCGGCAGTCGTGGGTCTGCGTTACTGGTTGTGTTGGCGACAGTCGTGGGTCTGCGTTACTGGTGTGTTGGCGACAGTCGTGGGTCTGCGTTACTGGCTGTGTTGGCGGCAGTCGTGGGTCTGCGTTACTGGTGTGTTGGCGGCAGTCGTGGGTCTGCGTTACTGGCTGTGTTGGCGGCAGTCGTGGGTCTGCGTTACTGGTGTGTTGGCGGCAGTCGTGGGTCTGCGTTACTGGTTGTGTTGGCGGCAGTCGTGGGTCTGCGTTACTGGTGTGTTGGCGACAGTCGTGGGTCTGCGTTACTGGTTGTGTTGGCGGTAGTCGTGGGTCTGCGTTACTGGCTGTGTTGGCGGCAGTCGTGGGTCTGCGTTACTGGTTGTGTTGGCGGTAGTCGTGGGTCTGCGTTACTGGCTGCGTTGGCGGCAGTCGTGGGTCTGCGTTACTGGTTGTGTTGGCGGCAGTCGTGGGTCTGCGTTACTGGTGTGTTGGCGGCAGTCGTGGGTCTGCGTTACTGGTTGTGTTGGCGGCAGTCGTGGGTCTGCGTTACTGGCTGCGTTGGCGGCAGTCGTGGGTCTGCGTTACTGGTTGTGTTGGCGGTAGTCGTGGGTCTGCGTTACTGGTTGTGTTGGCGGCAGTCGTGGGTCTGCGTTACTGGCTGCGTTGGCGGCAGTCGTGGGTCTGCGTTACTGGTTGTGTTGGCGACAGTCGTGGGTTTGCGTTACTGGCTGCGTTGGCGGCAGTCGTGGGTCTGCGTTACTGGTTGTGTTGGTGACAGTCGTGGGTCTGCGTTACTGGTTGTGTTGGCCTTAGAAAAGCCAGGTCATGTATTTTAGTTATGTTGGTTTAGGGAGTGTTTCCAGTTCAGGATGGAAGTGAACGAAGCGCATCTTAAGTCACGTAGCCCGTCCTCTAAACAAAGACCCAAAGTCCATTCCATGCACCCGCCAAACCCCGTTTAACGAATGAAAACCGGTTTGCACACGACTCACAACTGATAACGTTCGAACACTTCCGGAACAAGTTCTTCACTGACGACTTTTTGTTAGATTGATAAAGATTAAGCCATCCAAGAGATGGCACGGGCATGAATAGCCCGTAAGACTTTTGCTCGAATCCCAACGCTGTAAATACTTCACCCACGTACTACAAATAAAAGTAATCGGCAATAGAACCTAAACACCAGACCTCACCAGTGCCTAAATATGTACAATATGCTAATATATAATAATAATAATTTTATATTTGATAAAATTCCTATTTTGAATGAACAGCATGTTAAACTTGATGAATGTGTCTTTGGGGGTCGACCACTGGATGGAATGGACATGGTCTGAGGACGGGTTGCTTGTTAATCCAGCCGCCAAACCCCATTGTTTATGCAACCTGTCCTCTGGCCAGGCTCGTTAAGGCCGCTGCCGTCCCCCCACGACGCAGTCATCGATTTTTATGTATTGCGCATTCAAAATAAGTTTGTTCTCGTATATAAAGTAATATTATATATTAAAGTTTTATTTATAGTTACTTAGGCTTGGAATTTAGGTTCTGTTGGCGATTATTTGTATTTGCAGTACGTGGGTGAAGCATGTGTAGAGTTGAGTGGAACAAGTCGTCAGTGAAACACAATTTGGAAAAATCTTACAAACAGTGGTTTGGCTGTTGGATTAAGAAGCATTTGGCCATTGTTGATGATGGTTGGGATTGTTTATGAAGAAAGGTTTACACACGACTAACAACTGATGACACGTGTACATTGCTCGTATAGAGCTTCGCTGACGACCTCTGTACAAATGACCACCTGTAAGTGTTCCACCCATATACTTCAAATACAAATAGAAAACGGAATCTAAACACCTAACTATACCTAGAACCTTAATTAATATTATTATTATTTACGATACCAAACTACTTATTAATAGGCAGCACTTTTAAATAAATGAATGCGTCATAGGGGACGGCGGCCGCTTTAACGAGCCTGCTTTGATGACAGGTGGCTCTGACACACAATTGACAAATACACAAAGTATGAACAACTGTGGACTACGATCATTCATGTTTGGTACACATAGTGAACCCACCGCTCCTTTGTTTTAATTAAAACAGAAATAAATGAAACTGCAGAAGTCCAAGACAAAAGTGCTATGTTGGCCGATACGAGGCTGCCTCCATTTATATCCAGACAAACTCGTTCATGTATGTCTAACCTACGCTTGAAACACTCGAGCCACAATACAGTACAGTAATGTAATGTTAGTCCGCTATCACCTACTACCAAATTATAACCTTGTTATCGAATGCGTGACGTTATAACACAACGATTGTAATCATTAAGCCAAAACCAAGTTATACATTTCCTCGCCAACTCGAGGAATGAAACAGTTTGTAATTACTACTCGACCTGTGCAATCATTTTTTTTTTCATATAAACCCCGTCCCGGGTTCCCGCTCCGAGATTCTTTCAATATTGCAATAGTTATTTGTCAATCATTTAGACGGGAGGTTACCCCCTTCCGTGTGATTGGTTACATTCACTTTCTAATCAAAAAAACTTGGTGTTGTGTTATTGCCCAGTATATCATCCTCATTCGCCAATCCTTCCCAGTGCCCCCAATCTATGGAGCCCAAAGCCGCGCCGAGCTTATCTCCATGTCAATTGCCAGGTCGTTTGTTCGCGCGCGCTGTCGTGCGAGCGTTCGTTGGTTGAAGTGTTGGTCCGGGCTTTTGATGGTTCTGCAGCCAGCACAGACGGTATTCCAAAACTATTTATGCATCTTTGTTGTGCACGCCTTGGTCCGTGCACACGCTGGTTTGTGCACGCCCTGGTCCGTGCACATGCTGGTCCGTGAACATTCAGGGTAATCGGGGCAAGTTTATGTATACAAGGCTGAGGATATATAATATATATACTAGCTGTACCCTGCCACGCGTTGCTGTGGCTCGGCAGCACATGTGTGTTGCTGATCCACAGCAACCTTTCCCAGTTCTCCCCACCATTCCCCCTCTTCAACGTCCCCTCGTCTTCCCCACCATTTTCCCCTACCCTGTTGCTTTGTCCTCCCTACCAACCCCCCACTCCTCTGTCCCCTCGTTCTCCTAACCATTCCCCACACCACCTTCCTCTCGTCCTCCCCACCATCTCCCACTTACTCGTCCCCTCGTCCTCCCTGCCATTCCCCTTCCCCAGTCCCCTAGTCATTCCCCCCTCCCCTGTCTCGTCGTCTCCCCCACTCCCGTCCCCTCGTCCTCCTCACCATTCCTCACTCCCTTGTCCGATGCATTCCCAAATGATCTGATGTTCCTATCAGAGAATTGGAAACATCAAATGATCTGATGTTCCCATAACTGAAATATAAGAAAAACAATTTAAAAACGAAATAAAAAGTAAAAAACTAAAAAAACTATACTCACGAAATGAACGTTACGGTAAACACCACAGCTCAATTCCAACGCAATGTCACACAAAATAATTAAATCAAAATGAGAATAAATCGTAATCTATGAAAATTCAATTTATCATTGCAATCGGAAACATTGAAATGGAATCGTAACATATTTAGTATAGTGTGTGTTGCTATTACGTGCAACAGATGGCGCTGTTTAAAAAAAAACATGTTTTTACCTGTCACGGGTGTGGCATCTATGTAGTAGCTATATATAAAAATATGCGTGTATTTGCATGGAACTTTGTGTTAAAATTTCAAAGCAATCGGTAAAGAGGTTTCGAAGATTTAACTCACATGAAAAAGTTTTTCAAAAAATCATGGTTTTTTTCCCCGTGACAGACACGTCTATATATAAGAACCCGCTCGGATGCGAATGGAACAATGTTTGTTTGAAAATTTCAAAGCAATCGGTGAAGAACTTAAGAACTTTCAGAGATTGGCGATTATGAATAAACATACATATATATATATATATATATATATATATATATATATATATATATATATATATATATATATATATATATATATATATATATATATATATATTAAATTTATTTATTATTATAAAATGAGGGTGAGAGCAGGAGACACGCAACATTGGTCACTCGGAGAGCACAAAAAAAATCCAACAAATCCCCAGAAATATTTTCGCAAGGGCCTTAACTACTCTTGAAGTACAGGATGTGTAGCAGGGGACGCGCAGGTTTACAGCAGGAGCCAGGGGAAAAGTGCCTTTCACTGTTATACTTCACGTGATGACCTTCGCCACGCGAGATTATTCCTGCCTGACCCGTGAACATGATAAATGAAGCCATGATGACTTTTTCGGATATTACAGTTTTCTATAATCTCAGTATTAACGAACAACAGTTTTTTTAACGCTGGCTTCAGCATCGTGGCGTATGACACATTTTACCGTCATGTAACTCACTGTAACTCCATACAAGTGGGACAGTGAAAGAGAAGTCACTGCCCGAAACGCTTTGCGTAATAGAGGCTTTAGGCATTGTATGTACTAGCTCTATCTATAAATCTATCAAATTTTGTAAAATCTCTTGTATGTATATACCTTACCTGAATAAACATTTATTTATTACAGAATTACATACTGGATTAAATAAAGTATCTACATTAATGTACTAAACTCGACAAATATTGGCAAGTGGACATGGACCTTATATACCCTTCTTCTATTCACATCCTTATACATGCAAAACAAGAGCTTTATTTCAGTCCTGTGATCCCATTTTCTTCCTACAGTTAAAGTATTCAGTTCTGTGTAGTTAAGTTAGATTCAGAGTGTATCTTATCACGTTTGAAATACATGAATTATTAACCACTAAAATGACCCGACTTTAAATATAATTTACGTGGAGTGTAAGAATACCTTCTTGAGGTTATCTTGATATGATTTCGGGGCATAGCGTCCCCGCGTCCCGGTTCTCGACCAGGCCTCCTTTTTGTTACACATCCCCCGGGAAGCAACCCGTAGCAGCTGTCTAACTCCCAGGTTCCTATTTACTGCTAGGTGAGCAGGTGCATTAAGGTGAAAGAACCTCTGCCCATTTACCATTTATAACCACCCAATCTCATGAGTGGGATTGGGTGGTTATAAATGAGCTGCCTCGTATGGGCCAATAGGCCTTCTGCAGTTACCTGTTCTTACCTTATTACTCTGCAATTTCCAGCCACGAGATGTTGAATGCCCCCCCCCCAGCTCCACTTGACCTGTCCATGTTCACTCTCCAGTACACACTAAATTTTCTTTTGACTCCTTCAAGAATGCCTATGGTTTCCCCCACGAGCTTGGATGCCCCGGCACCATTGGCCAATGGGTGTCAGGCACCACCCGGAGGGACTCCACCTCTCAGGTTTAGTCCAATCACTCGCACCCCCCCCCCCCCCCGGCCAAGTACCCTGGCACCACTAACCAATGAAACAAAGGCCCTCGCTCTTGGCCAATGAAATCTTCACAACTGCCCGGAGGCTGTTTTCTCACGAAATCTGGAAATAAGGGTTACAGCCAGATTCTTGAGGAAAAAGCCTTGTCTAACCAGCCATCCAAGAGGGAAACTTGAGAATATGGTTTTATGGCCCTGGCTGAGAGTTATTGCTCACAACTTGCCAATGGCTATAAAGGAGACTGGGGAGGGGAAAAAGGGAAGATGGTTGGGGAAAAGAGCTGGGGAGGAGGATTGGGGAAGAGGGGGACGCTCGGGCCTAAGATGGCCTCACTGCCTAAGGACACTTGACTCCACAGTTTAAGGCAGGTGAGGGACGGGGAGACAATGTTATAACAATGACTTGTTATACCGAAAATATGGCATATTAGAGAAAACGGCGAAGGTCAAATATTACCCAAACCCCCCTACAATTTTCAAAATATCGGAAATCTGAATCATGAGCGTTATTTTTTAGCAGAATTCTGGCTCACTGCACATGTTTGAAGATGCAAATTAAGATTTGTTATACCGAAAATATGGCAGTTGGCGAAAACGGCGAGGGGTCAAATTTTACCCAGACCCCCCCCCCCCCTGCAGTTTTTAAAATATCGATAATATCGCAAATCTGACTCATGAGCGTTATTTTTGAGCCGAATTCCGGCTCGCTGAACATATTTGGAGTTTGACATTACGACTTTTTATACCAAAAATTCGGCTCAAAGTTAACGCTCGTGAGTCTTATATTAAGTTACGTCTTATGGCAAAGACGTAACCCTATGAGGAACAAATGCAACACGATATTTGGCAATCCCTAGGTAAAGCAAAAGCAAGGCATCTGCAAAGCACCAATGTTAAACAAGAAATCCTGTTTGAGACATGTGACATCCAGTAGAAGCAATTTCCGTGCTCTGAATAGCAAAGTGATGCCAGGTGTACTGTGCAGCATAGTGGGATTAGATTTTTAAGATTGACATTATTTTGGATTGACGAAGATTAAGCCACCCAAAAGGTGGCACGGGCATGAATAGCCCGTAAGTGGTGGCCCTTTTGAGCCATTACCAGTATAAATAGATGGTACTGGAAATCTGTGGAGGTGCAGCTGCACCCTGCGTGACGGGAGATGTCTCTTGATGATGATGAAGATTAAGCCACCCAAAAGGTGGCACGAGCATGAATAACCTGTAAGTGGTGGCCCTTTTGAGCCATTACCAGTATCAATAGATGGTACTGGAGATCTGTGGAGGTGCAGCTGCACCCTGTGGGACAGAAGATGTCTCCCGTCCGCTTATTTTGGGATATTGTACAGATTATGTACTCTCAGATATGACTCATCCCTGTTGCCTCTCTCATGCCATTAAAACAAAGTGGGAATCGTCTCTGGCTGTGTTACATATTGGCCATACAATATAGAATACAGACCTACATTTTACTTTGTTGAACTGCATTGTTCCACTAACAATCATGGCCCTCATAGAATGATTATTCTGAAAAATAAGGACATAGTTTTGCTTTTCCATTGTTTCTTTGGGTCATGTCCTTCAATAACATTCTCAGTAATTCTGATGGCTTTGACATTGCTCATCCTATCTAGTTTCTTTTTTATGGACCTCCTGAATATCCAGGAATTTCCTAATATCCTGTATAATTAATCTTCCAGACTTGGTGCCTACTGGGGAGGATTACTTATTACATATTCATATTGAAACAAATGTTCTCATTTGCTTTATCACATAGAAGCAGATCACAGAATAACAGAATATAGCATTGGAATGTGACTGTATTGAATGTGAGGGTACTGGTATCCAAATTGTACTCCCACATAGCAGTATAGGTACATGTGAGCCATTGGCTCCACCACATTCATAAACATATCATTCGTCATGCACACTACTAGTGATGCTACCAATTGTACTTGATATTTAATGAGGAAAAAGGCAAAAGTATTGACATATTATTTTTATTAAACCATATACATTTAAGTGAATAAATTTGATTGAAAAGTTAAATTTTGGACAAAATCTATTCTATTTCATAAAAGTATTAACTCCAAAATAAATGAAACATACACAAGGGTTGTGAAGATAACTTGTTAGTATTAAAATTCCAAAATTAAAATCGGTCTCAGTTTAAAGTCAGGACACTGTTACTGGAGTGCCTAAGTCAGTGTGTTATGTGATAGAAGTACAACAGGTGTTTTTTTTTTTATTTATTAACCATGTAGCATTAAATATTTAAATGCAAGTAGAAGCCAAGTAATGTATATATATGGGCTGCACAAATACACTTGTCTACTTTCCTCTGATATGTGGAAGTTAAGGTTGATGTGCATAATACAGTGCAACCCCATTCTTGTTCTATTTTTGTTTTTTAATAACACAATATCTTAAGTGATATTTGTATTGGTTCACCTAAGTTAAAACTTTTTCGGACCTGATATGATGAGCTACTGAAGTCAGAAGAGTCCTCTACTACAATATCCATGACCTTCTGTGTTGAACCTTAAGTAATGCTTCCAAACTATATTACAGGAAAATGTCTTTCAAAAGTGACCCAATAATTTTTACAAATACGAGAGAGAGTACCGTGGATAAAACTTGCCGAACTACTTTACACCACTATGTATAATAATGCTCCAACTTGAAAGAGGCAAGTAGCCGAACTACAAACAACACTTATGTGCATTACTGTAACCAAGATTATGAGTTTATACAGCATAAACAAGGTACTGAAGTTTAAGATTTTCAGCACTAATGATTATTAAGTTTCTTATAGAATCTGATTACATTAAGGCATATATGAAGAAGGCAATACCAATACATTAACATTTTCTTTATAAATTATACATGGATTTTATATATATTTAATCTTTATCAGATTTTATATAATTTAAATGTCTCTTAACAAACAGGTACTCAATGACGTGTATATCACTAGTAAAGAACTAATATACTCTACTGTAATCTTGAACTTGGGAAATCGCTTACATCTGGTTATATATATATACACTGTATCTTGAGATGATTTCGGGGCTTTAGTGTCCTCGCGGCCCGGTCCTCGACCAGGCCTCCACCCCCAGGAAGCGGCCCGTGACAGCTGACTAACACCCAGGTACCTATTTTACTGCTAGGTAACAGGGGCATAGGGTGAAAGAAACTCTGCCCATTGTTTCTCGCCGGCGCCTGGGATCGAACCCAGGACCACAGGATCACAAGTCCAGTGTGCTGTCCGCTCGGCCAACCGGCTCGGCTCCGACCGCCTCCCCTGTACTCTTATTTTGCATTATAGCTTCTTCTTAAAACATAAAACTTCCACAAAACTGGAACACAGCCTAACTATACATGACAAATAACACTTATAAAATTCTTCACAATCCAACACTGTTGTGCTTGTACAGTATTTATGAAAAGACAAACTGCAATAACTAAGATATATATATATTTTTCCTATTAACATACAGTATATTAATGGTACAGTTAATTACCTGCAATAAAGACTATACTATACAATTTTTTTTTTTTTTTGCCCATGTTGGCAATATAATTTAGTAGGAAACTGAATACTTGACAAACACAATTCAAACTGCAGTATTATTTTTTCCACTGCTCATTTTCAAGGTCTTATTTACTACATTTACTCTTGTCAACAACCAAAACTGATGTAAGGCATAACAAAAACCTATATTGTGTGTGTATATATATATTATATATATATATATATGTATTTTATATATATATATATATATATGTATTTTATATATTTATATATATATATATATATATATATATATATATATATATATATATATATATATATATATATATATATATATATATATATATATATATAATCTCTCATTTGTACTAAGCAGCATATTTCTTTGCAGAACATAATGTTTAGGTGTTGACCTTTTTTCCTTGTACCAAGAAAAAACTTCACTAGAGCCACATTGGGCCAAGTGCTAGTCCAGGGCGTCATTCACTACAACAAACCATAATTGTAAATATTTATGCTTTGGCAAGTAAATCGTGCATTTTAGTTTGAAGTGTGTGAAGCGAGTCAGTATGAGAGTGGAAACGCAACAGGTGTAAGAATGCTGGTGTCCTTGCTAGCTAACGGCAACATCACAAACTCTTGGCAGTTCTTCCTCGTGCCATTTCAGATGTAAATCGGATGTAAATTTCAGGAGTAAATCCAAACATGTTATTAACTGTACTGAGCAAAAGGATTGTAGTTGATCCATTCAATTTGGAAAGGAAAGAGATCGATTCACATCCAGCTATGCATAAATTTTTTACAATGTTAGATGTTACAGTGGAAGAGATCAATTGTTTGCAGCAATCCTAGTATAATAATACTGTAAATAATATTAATTTCATAACAGAAAGTTCCAAATTTTTGCACATAATCACTCAAATTATTGCCATATTCCTTCTTGACCGTTTACATGTGGTACGAGAGAATATTACATAAAACTGTAAGTTTCTTATTAAATACTTTATCACTACAGAAAACTGTTAAATATCTGTAATAATTAGTTTAAGGTAAATAAATTTTGGATAACAAAGTCTATACAACTAAGGCACTATACAAGATGAAGTCTGTTCAAAAAATAAAACCAGTGTTGAATGTAGTGAAGTGCCTATTTCTGGTTGGGCCTTAGTGGCTCTCTAAAGCTAACTGCATTGAGATGGCTCCATTCACAAATCACACCAGTCCTAGAAGTCCTCAATAGCTAGTCCTCACAATGATTAGAGCTAGAAACTAGGGATCCCCCCTCCATCCCTCTTACAGGGGCACCAGAAAGTAAGCGAAGCAGAACAAACAACTGCAAGGTTCGAAGAGAAAAAAAAAGACAAAGCAGAAAATAACTCGGTAAACAATCCACCCAATAGATGCACAGTAGTTAGAAGTAAACCTCTCTTAATTACAGCGCCACTTATCTTGTGGTTACCTTGTGTTGGTTCCGAGGATCAACATTCAAGTGGCCTAGTCTCCTAGTTGGTGGTCTGGACAGCCAGACTTTTGGATACAGCTGTTTGCAGCCTGACATATGAATTACAGCCTGGTTGATTAGGGATGATTTGGAGATAATTATTAATTTATCTTTGGAGCATAGTGAGAAGGTGGCCAGCTATGCTCTTTATGTTTAGAGGGAGAGTGATAAAAATTCTTCAGTCTTTGATATTGCTAGTTCTCTCTCAGCATACCTACTATTCCTTTGTTTTCAATAGGGGCTGTTTTTCACTTCCTTCCATGCCTTCTGGTCTCAAGTAGCATTGTCATGTAGAGATTCAGAACCTGTCCCTCTAATACTTTCAGTGTAAATTATTATGCACTTCTAAAGCTTTTGCTCTAGGGAATAGAGATTTAAAACTTTTAAACAGTCCCAATAATTTAGATTTTTTATTGAATGGATTCCAGCAGTAAAAGATCTTTGCACGTTCTCCTAGTCAGCAATTTCTCCAGCTTTGAATGAGGCTGTTATTGTGCAACCATATTCCACCCTTGGGGTCTTGAATATCACTGGTATAGTATTTCTTGTTTGAAAGGTTCTTGCTATCAAACTGGTGGCAGTATCACTGGGAACTGTCAGCTCCCCATGTCAACACTTCTCAATCCAGAGCCCAGGAAAACACCACATCTGGTTGGAAAAGGGAAAAGGACCAGGGAGCCACTGAGGCCCAACCAAAAAGATGCTTCATTATATTCAATGCTGATTTTCTGGAGGTGCCATACAGTGGCTCCCTGAAGCTTACTAAGTATGGAGAAGAAAACTGACTTACCATACCAGGGAGGAGAAGAGCATCACGCCCTCAAAGAGGAAAGACCAGAAAGGGAAATTCTACCCAAAGCAACACAAGACACAAGCCCAACATAGACCAGGAACACTGACCTGGTACCGAGCTGCCTGGACCCTGTCAGACCCCAAAGATAGGAAATCAGCCCAAGACAATGTGGAAAATGTGGCAGTCAGAGATACGGATTTATAAACATCAAAGGACCATAGGTAGACTGCAGGCTGGTTAACTTAATGACACTGTGGGACAACCTGAGATAAATGAGTCTTGGAACTGGGAACTATGGAGAAGGAATTGACAAACAATACATCTTCTTGAGCAGCCCATGTGCTGTGAGGGTAGTGACAAACTGCCTCAACCATACACAACAAATGATGCATCCTGTGCCAAATAAACCAAGAATCCATAACCAAAGAACCCCTCCTGAAGTCAACCTACTCCTTCCTTGCCAGAAAAGAAGGGTGCAAACACAACCATCTCCCCAGTAGAGCAAAAATGTTCCCATCCTAAAAACCAGAGGTAAGGACCAACAAGAACAGAGCTTTGAAAAATGGTATGGACGGAAAGGGTGGTTTTTCTTTCGTCTCCTCAGTTCTCAAACGCCTTATCAAGAGACCAGGATGGCTTGGAAGGAGCAGGCTGGAGGTGCAACCTGTCCTCTTACAAATAAAGTCTGAATCTGGCCGGTTGCCCGTATGGCCAAAAATGAACGTAATTTGAAAATTAAAATTAATTGAAAATAAATTTTGGAATTTTTTTTCCAAAACGGCAAGTTAACACATTCGTTCCTTAAGGACGGTGATGACGTCTACAAATAACTCTACGGATGTTCCTTAGGGACGTAGGTGACGTCCAAAATTAAAATATTTGTTAAAATTCAAGTTTTTATCTGATCTTCATGGAACTGGTTTTAAAATGTGCGCCAACAACTTCCCATTCTATTGCAAACTCAGGTGAAAATTGAGGTGAGAAACCTAATAAGAGTAAATATATTTTTGAGCAGGTGTTGCAGGTGTGCCAATGGGTGCTCGCTCCTGGATAACGCTTGGCCGACTTTTGGCTTTGCTGTGGGTAGGGGTGCACCGGGGTTTTTTACCTTGTATGCATATATCCCTGTAGGGAATTCCATTGCTAAAAAATTGATATAAAAATGAAAGACGTAGCATGAGAATTGAGGCGACAAAAGTGAAAAAAGTAGACATTATATTGCTCTTGGGCGATCGCGGGTAACGCTCGGCCGATTTCTGGGTTTGGTGCAGGTGGAATGTCGGTCTTTTGGACCTTGTATGTATATACTCCTGTAGGGGATTCTATTGCGAACATTTTGATACCAACTTGAACGATGTACAATGGAAATTGAGGTGAGAAACTTGAAGAGTAAATACATTTGTGAGCGGGTGTTGCGGGTGTGTCAATGGGTGCTCGTTCACGGATAGTGCTTGGCAAAAAGGACAGCAAAACAGACAACAAAGGTCAAAAACATGTTCAACATATACATAAGACTACAGTAAAAAAAAAAAAAAAGTCGAGACATGAAGATCAAACCAGCAAGGAACATCTCCGGATCCATTTGCTTAAAGAGAGTTGTGGAAAAACACCCAGGTTTGGACACTGGGCTAGAAGAGCTAGAAACAAAGGCTGAGCCAGCCTCTCTTTCTACAGAGCCAGAAGGATCACTCTACCTGTGAAGAGCTCCAATCTGGACAATACCTGGAGTAATAGCTGAACTGGAGGGAAAATATAAATAAACCCTCATTTCAATCAGTTCGGTCAAAAGGCATCCACTGAAGACAATGAATAGGAAAATGGCCATGCAATAGGAAAATGGAGCCACGTAGGAAAGAAACCACTGGTTCCATGCCAACTTGAAGAGGTCAACCAGGAACACCATCCAGGAATCCATCTGGGTTTACAGGTGGATATGAGCTAATGTGGTCAAACAAGGATTGAAGGTGTTCCTTGTATGGCCAGGGGAGCAGAAACAGCCAAGACACCTACTGAAAAAAGGGGAGTGATCTCTACCACTCCAGAATCCAACTTAGACGGCAAAACCGAAGAGAGCTGTGGAGAGAACACCTGACTCGAGGCCCCTGTAGCTACAAGAGGAAGAGTGGACTAATGTCATTGATGACCCTGGGAGACAATTTAAAAGACCCATACAATGAGGAACTAGGAACTGGCAAAATGGACCAGATGTCTCCCTACAGCACAGTCAAAGCAGGAAACTCCTAAAGGGCCAGTGCGAAAACCCCAGAGCAAAAGCACCATTTTGTGATGCCTAAGAACAATGCCAACCAAATGAAGCCAAGACCACAAGAAGCACCAAGGTCTGAGAATTGGGCTCCATCAGAGGCCTACCTTGACCAATCACAGGCGAGAACCTAACCCAGGAAGACTGCCTTCTGACTGAGGGGGCTGGAATGCAGCAGCTGCAGCTGAAAAACTGAAGCAGCCACTACAGGAAAACATAAAGATGAAATAGAAGAAATAGACAATAGCTTTAAAAGACAAAGTTAAAACTAAGACCTGGAAATCCACTAAAAGCAAAGATGTATGAGATAAGCCAGGAAAGACAGCCACCGCCTCCTGAAGAAGAGGAACGAGCAATTTGGGCAAAGCCGACGAAGCCCATACTACGGAAAACAAGGCTGTGACACCCAGCACCTAAGTTAAAACATCCAAGCTGCCCTGGAGCTGGTTGGAGAACAGCCCAAAAGTGCAGAGCAGATGTCAAATGAACACAGAACCTATGAATCACTGTGGTCTGGGCTTCAGAAGGCCAAAGCAACTGCTCACAGAGCACCCACAAGTCCTTCACTTGCTACTTAAGCACTTGGGTATGGCAAAAGCTGTGCTAAACCCAGACAACTTTCTGACAACCCAAGGAAACAGGGTTGTCAGAAAGAAACTGGAACCTGGAAAAGCAACCAAAAGGCCGAAGCTAATCTGAACCCAAAAGAAGCTGGGTCCCTGAGGGAAGAGAACTCCTGCACCTGCAGAAGGAACCGAAAAAGACTGACCGAGCCACAGAAGATGGGAAAGTGGAATCCTCCTGAAACATGACACATCCAAGGACACTTAATAGTACACACAAGGAAACCCATGGAGGAACAGATGAGGAATGAAGGTCAAACATAGGGAATGACCCCACCCAAGCTTAAAAAAATACCCCTCTGAGGGAATCCAGTGACAATGACAGGGTGAAAGGCACCCAGGGATCCACCTTGGGCTCCTCCCCAGCCCAGAAAGTCCAAAATTAAGAGTCTGGGACAAAGCAGAGTTCTGTACCTGATACCTGAACAGATAGGAAGGCATCCCCAAACTCTAAAAGGATCTCAACCAAATACATTCCCTAGACTAGAGAAATTTATGATAATGGATTGCCAGAAGGAAGTAATAGCTCGACTATCTCTAACATTGACATGGAAGGGGAGATCCTCAGAGAAGACAGGGCTACACCCCACAGCGAACTGCAACTTTGACTCTGATATCCTCAGACATCCTGAAGCCTGGAGCACAAGGGGAAGGGGATGGGCACAAAGAGTTCATTGAACCATGCCAGACAATGCAAGAAGAAATAATGGACATAGCACTAAAAGAAATGCCAATCACTACAATTCCAAAACCGAGAGTGGGGCAGACTACAGGGCAACCACCTGGGCACCAAGCCGCAAATACAAATTAACAAATGAATCTGAAGTGACCGCTACTTGTGGAGCCTCGTCACTACAAAATAAAACAAATGCCAAAAGATGGAAGCTTTAACAAAAATTGAGATCCAGCAAATCCAAATTATGCAGGTCTTTGGATAGTGTAATACCCACTTTAACAGGCAGCAGAGGGAGACAAAACAAATGATTATCAGTATGTAGAAAAACAGATGGGCATCCCTCAAATTCTGAAGCAGTAATTGCAGGCTCAGTCTAGTTATAACAAGCCACACCAAAGATCCACAGGGCTTGCCAGGGCCTAAAGGTATCAGGCCAGTTGTCAGTTTTATTTTGCTAACTTTCTGAATGTTTCCAGATTGTATTGTAACAATCCCCTAACCACTGTACCTCAGAGGAGGAGGGGAGGGGGGGGGGGGGGAACAGTTCTGTCTCTGGTTTTCAGTAGCCTATTAAGGACTTCCCGGGCTGATTTGACTAATAAAGTGTGCAGCTATCTCAGTGTGGTTAGCTTCAAGAATCCATCATTCAGCCCATCCCAAAAAACTAAAAACCCTAGTTAGACTTTTCTTGCTTTGCAGAACCTCATTACTGTATTTGGTATCAAAATTATCTCAATATCAATATATACAATTAATTATACATAATTTAATGTACAAAAGTTATAAAAAAACATACATGACATAAATCAAGTTTTAATAAAAATGAGGCACTAAAAGACAGTGCCATGTTACATAAATCATTATGCACTCTTAAATTATTTGTTGTACACAAGTCACAAACACCACTCGGAATGTGAGTATGGCAGTGCTCCTGGTTTCTTGTGTTATGCTGAAATATGTTTTAGTTTTCTTTATATACATATATGCAAGAAAACAACAAGTGCTGGAGTAACACCAGAGGCCAGAAGAACTGTCATACTCACACGTCGCCTAACTTTTCATTATACTGTAAAGCCAGTAATGCTCTGCCCTTCTTTTTACAAGAGTTTAACACCATAATTATTTTTAAATGATATTCCTGTAACAAACATACACATTAGTAAATCAAATTCATAATAATGATACAAATAAAACATTCATAAAATCATTTCCACTGCGACTACTTTTTCACAGGGTATCAAAAGCTTGTGACAACAGCTGTGGCTGGAGTGTTGGCAACTGCCCTGGGTGATACTGCCTAGGGTGTCATCCTCTGGTGCTACTGTTCCCGGGTGTAGCCCTCAGCTGGTGACAGCCACCCTCAAGTTTCCTCATCACCAGGGGTGTAGCCCACTGGTGGTGCTGCACCCCAGGGGTGGCACCAACAGGAATGTAGCCCTCTGGTGATGCTACACCCAGGGGTGGCACAGATAGTGTTGTCATCCATGTTTGGTATTGACAGCTTGAACCAAGCTCATCCTCTATTCACTATTACATTCTTATATATTTTTTAAATAAAATCATTTTGCTAGAATTAATTCTGCAGTCCAAGTCTAGGGCCTATGGATTGGCTCTTCAGTAATTTGGAGTGGGATAAGAGCGAAAAATTAACAAGAATCAAATGCTATTTGATCCTGCTTTGTTCATGTTAATTCACTATATATATAGATGTTAATAGTAAGCCCATTTTCCTCCCTTTGCCCTAAACTGCAACATTTGTCTCTAATAAAGTACAATGTAATAAAATAATAGATTTTTACTTAATGCAACAGGATTACAATCAGACAGAACCGCTACTGAAAAGTGGTCTTGAATTTTTACTGCATATATGAAAAACTATCTTTTTCCTTTAAGCTATCAATCAAGTACACACAGAGTATCCTGTACTAATCATAATGTTGCCAAGTAACACAATAACATTTATAATTTTTAACAATAATTCCTCACCACCCCATGAAGTGGGGAAATAAGATTATGATGTACTGGATAGTAAACCAAATTCAATTGAAAACTTAGTCATCTCCTTAAATTTAACAATGAAACACCTTGCTTAATAGGGTAACTTTTGAGGAGATACAAGATAGCCCTGGAAACACAAACCGAAACTGTCTGTATCTTCTGCTTGTTACAATTTGTAATAAAGTTGTTACATCTTGGCTTAACGTGTTTATGACGTATTAGAACGTTGTTACAACTTGCTATATTGGTTGTTATAACTGGTTAGGTGTTAAAACTTGTTCAAACGTTGTACCAACGTCGTAGTTTCGGTGTGTGTTTCGCGGGAATACATACCATTATGCCAAAGAACTTAAATCAGAGGCATTTCACTGCATATTGTGTAGCTCTTAACACGTGAAAATGCCAAAGAAGGAAACTTGTTTGTATCACTTACGTCAATCTGTGACATATTTTGCTTATCATCGTAATAGACAGATACAATTGTATAGTTCCGCCACATTAGCATCCAGTGAGGCCTCTCTTTTGCTGGTCGAATCTCGAACTCCTAGGAAAAAAACAAAATTTCAACTTCTCCATACTGTACATCATAAATCCAAAATTTCCTCTAAATTGATGAACCCACACAGTCCTTCCTTTTCACAGTAATTCATAATAGAGTATCTTACAAACCACAAGTCCTTCATTTTGAAAATGTCAGGCAATTAGTTCATGGCTTGATCATGGCCAAATTTAGTTAGAGATGCAACCTTTGTTGAAATACACCACAAAAGTGGTGAAGTAATAGAAGGGTTAACCCTGCATGCTGATGGACCCCTCAAATTCTAGTTAAAACAAAAATATTTATGCAAGTGGATTGGTAGGATGAAGGTTGGTGGTAGCGAGTAGGTACTCGCATAGTTGTACTTGTGGGGGTTGAGCTTTAGCTCTTTGGTCCCGCCTCTCCACCATCAATCTACTGGTAATTACCCAAGTGTAATTACCTGAGTGTAGTTACAGGATAAGAGCTACACTTGTGGTGTCCCGTCATATAACGCTTTGAAACTACTGACGGTTTCGGCCTCCACCACTTTCTCACTTAACTTGTTCCGTCTATCACTGTTTGCAAAAGTGAATTTTCATATTTCTTTGGCATCTGTGTTTAGCTAGTTTAAATCTATGACCTCTTGTTCTTAAAGTTTCAGGTCTCGGGAAATCTTCCCTATTGATTTTATCAATTCGTTACTATTTTGTATGTAGTGATCATATCACCTCTTTTTCTATCTTCTAGTTTTGGCATATTTAATGCCTCTAACCTCTCCTCGTAGCTTTTGCCCTTCAGTTCTGGGAGTCACTTAGTAGCATGTCTTTGCACCTTTTCCAGTTTGTTGATGTACTTCTTAAGATATGAGCACCACATAACTGCTGCATATTCTAGCTTTGGCCTAACAAAAGTCATGAACAATTTCTTTAGTATTTTGCCATACATGTATTTAAAAGCAATTCTGAAGTTAGAAAGCGTGGCACATGCACATGAGCTCCTCGCACAACGTTCTTTATGTGGTCCTCGGGTGATAGTTTTCTATCTAGAACCACTCCTAGATCTCTTTCTTTATCAGAATTCTTTGAAGATTTCTCACATAATTTATAGGTTGTGTGGGGTCTATGTTCTCCTATTCCACTTCCATAACATGGCATTTATTCACATTAAATTCCATTTGCCAAGTGGTGCTCCATATACTTATTTTATCCAGGTCTTCTTGAAGGGCATGACAATTGTCTAAGTTTCTTATCCTTCCTATTATCTTAGCATCATCAGCAAACATGTTCATATAATTCTGTATTCCATCAGCTAGATCATTTATGTTGACAATGAACATCACCAGTGCAAGAACTGAACCCTGTGGTACTTCACTTATGACATTTCTCCAGTCTAATTCATTGCCTCTGATTACTGCCCTCATTTTTCTATCAGTCAAAATTTTTCATCCATGTTAGAAGTTTACCTGTCACCCCTCCAATATTTTCCAGTTTCCAGAACAACCTCTTATGTGGAACTCAGTTGAAAGCCTTTTTTAGGTCCAAATAGATGCAGTCAACCCAACCATCTCTTTCCTGTGAAATCTCTGTGGCTCGATCATAGAAACTGAGTAAATTCGATACACAGGATCTTCCAGATAGAAAACCATACTGTCTGATATTATCATTTCTCTCCAGGTGTTCTACCCATTTAGTTTTTAGTTTTCCAATGCTTTCACTATTACACTTGTCAATGATACAGGTCTATAATTGAGGGGGTCTTCCCTGCTGCCACTTTTGTAGATTGGAACTATGTTAGCCTTTTTCCACACATCTGCTACGACTCCTATACACAGGGATGTCGGAAAAATCAGCTGAAGTGGAATGCTGAATGGTGTACAGATTCCTGAGCTTTTCAAGCTCTATCATATCTACATTTGAAACTGTGTATGGAGTCAGCCTCCACCACATAATTTCCTAGTGCATTCCATTTACTAACTACTCTGACACTGAAAAAGTTTTTTTCTAATGTGTGGGTGGCTCACTTGGGTACACAGCTTACACTTATGTACCCTTGTGCGTTTACCACCTGTGTTAAATAATCCACCCTTCTCTACCCTGTCAATTCCCATGAGAAATTTGTATGTGGTGAGCATGTCTCCCTAAGTGCTTCATCTTCCAGCAATGTAAGGGATGGGGGGGGGGCAGTTCATGCAGCCTTTCCTCATCACCCATGCCTCTTAGTTCAGAGACTAGCCTGAGAACCCCATGTTGATGTTGTGTTACAAAAGTCTTTCGCTCCAGATGTTCCAATAGCTTTTTTCGTACAATCTTCTCCATCATCTTGCATGATATGCAAGTTAGGGACACTGGCCTGTAGTTTAGTACCTCCTATCTATCACCCTTCTTGAATATCGGACTACATTAGCCACCTTCTTAATTTTTGGCAGTTCAACTGTTACCAGTGATTTGTTGTACACCATGGAGTGGCGCAGGCACAGAGTTTCTGCTCCTTTAGTATACATGGTGAGATTCCATCCGGGCCTTTAGTCTGTCACATCCAAATCTAGCAGATGCTTCCTCACCTCCCCACTGGTAATCACAAACTCCCCCTAGTGGTGTTTGGTTAGATATTCCCCCTCTTATCTCTGGGACTTCACCTTGCTCTACTGTGAAGACCACCTGGAATTTCTTATTGAGCTCCTCGCACATTTCCTTGGCGTTTGTAGCAAGTCTGTCTGCCCCTATCCTCGGTTTTATTACCTGTTCCTTCACTTTTTTTTTCTGATGTGGCTGTGCAGCAATTTAGGTCTTTGTCTCTGTCATTTTCATATTGTCGATCTGCCTCTCTTCTCACCCTGACGTATTCATTCCTGGTGCTCTGGTATCTTTCTCTGCCCTCTAGTGTCCTGTTATTTCTAGTGTTTCTTCATGCCCTTGAACTTAGTTACTTTGCTAGCTTACATCTGATTAAACCATGGGTTTAGTCAGGTAGCTGATTCATTATGAATGGGTGGTTGGTTTAGTGGATAGTTAATGAGTGGTTGATGTAGATGGGCAATAGATGACTGTTAAGGGGTGACTTTATGGAATCATCTTTAATCCAAAGCAAAAACACTAAAGTGTAACTTACTATTTGGAAGATGGTCTCTGCAACGTCGGTGGTTCCTCCAATACATCTGCGACCTTTCCTCCTATTGCTCATCTTTTCACGAGACCAACGCTTAAACATCAGCGAGATGCTAGTTCCATGGATGCGATAATGTCCAATGAGCGTCTGAATATTAAAAAACTAAATAATAGTTTTTATAATGAAACAATAAGACATCTTTATATATCCGAGACATAATAGCAATCCCTCCATGTACTGCAACAGTTTTAACTTTCATGACAGCTTTGAATGTAAAGTTTGAGTTCAACTGTTGGTACAGTAATAAAAAATATCTAAGCAATAAAGCATTCCAATCTGCAAGATGACCTTGAGAGCAATATCAGAGGTTAAGGGTACTTTCTAACATCATTACTCCACTCTCATAATCAAACCTTTAAAAAAAAATCATAAGATATCCCTACTAGGGATACTTAATTGCTAGAAACAGATAAATTTAAAAGGAGAGAGAATTATATACAGTACTGTATGCCAAATTTTAAAAGTCTGGCCCTAAGTTGGGCCTGGGGAGAACTACTCCTCTCAGAACCCACCCTGGGTATATACTCCTGGTAATCGTCATAAATTCTGAAAATTATCTAGCTAGCACAAATTAGCAATTTACCATCATGCAATCTTTGAATAATTGTGCATTTGGTTTTAAAAAGTGTGCAAAGCATTAATGCTGGAATCTATATATTTTTGCAAAGTACAATCTGCAAATTTATTTAAATATAGATCCAATGTTACTGCTGGATGCATAAGGACAAATGGATTCCCACCCTGCCCAGAATTGAAATTTAGGACCTCTCATTTATGAAGCTAGCTAACTGCTGCACTACAGGTCTTTTCTACTGGCACACAGAGGATCGTCTTGTAATACAAACCTGTGGATTTCGCACTTCTCTAGTTCGTAACTGAGAAACAATAGTCGATGGCTCGTCGGAAGTAGTTAACATGGTGACGATGCCATTCGGAAAGAATCTGAGAAAGATGTACAAGGTAAATTCAATGGTATAATGACTGTGTACTCTATTCACCAAACTTAGCACTGTACTTATACCATACGAAAGCTCATGTGTGCGCGCACATTTAATTTCATATAAAAATGTAAAGATTTCATATAAAGAACTTGCAGCATAAACAATGGAATATACATCATGCTATAGATAAATTTTGCACAAAGACAATACAGTACTCACTGGCATCTGATGTCAATGTTTGTACAGTACTACCAAGGGTGAAGTAAACATTTCTTCTATCATATTTCTTTCTGGGTCTATCTTATTTTGTGAAGCTACACATCTGCCCTCACCTTAGATATCGATAGTAATGGACTAAGTGCCAAGGTTGGTAGTTCTGATCTTGAAAGCTGCTTTCTCCAGCACGGAAGTAAGTTGTACGAGAAATGTAGCAGCCATTGTAGCGTGGGTGGGGACGGTGAATGAACATCTCTCGCCATGATCCATATGCACCCAATACTCCACAATTGATCCCCCAAATCCTAAGTAAATACAAAGTTTCTGTTTAAATATGGCAACTTTAACACACACACACACACACACACACACACACACACACACACACACACACACACACACACACACACACACACACACACAGGTTGAAGCAGTTGAAAAACCAGACTTCAGGAGAGGACATTATGGTGACCTTAGAAATTTTTTTAGTGAGTATAATTGGACAGACTTGATGCTAGGCAAGGAAGTGAATGAGATGTATGGCAAGTTTTGTGAAATATATGATAAAGGCACAAAAAAATTTATACCAAAACAGAGATGCAGAACTAGGAAACAGGATTGGTTCAATAGAAATTGCGAGAGGGCTAGAGACCGAAAGACACAAAAATGGAATCAATACAGGAAGAGGCCGAACCCCCAAACATACCAGCGATACAAAGATGCGAGAAACAACTACACGGCAGTGAGGAGAGAGGCAGAAAGAAATTTTGAAAAAGGGATTGCGGACAAATGTAAAACAGAACCAGGTCTATTCTATAAATTCATAAACAACAAATTGCAGGTAAAGGATAATATTCAGAGGTTGAAAATGGGAAATAGATTCACGGAAGATGAAAAGGAAATGTGTGAAACACTAAACGAAAAGTTCCAAAGTGTGTTTGTACAAAATGAAATCTTTAGGGAACCAGATACAATAAGAATTCCAGAGAACAACATAGAACACATAGAGGTGTCTAGAGACGAAGTGGAAAAAATGCTCAAGGAGCTCGGTAAGAACAAAGCAGCTGGCCCAGATGGCGTTTCACCATGGGTTCTGAGAGAATGTGCATCTGAGCTCAGCATTCCACTTCACCTGATCTTTCAGGCATCCCTGTGTACAGGAATCGTAGCAGACGGGTGGAAACAGGCTAACATAGTTCCAATCTACAAAAGTGGCAGCAGGGAAGACCCCCTCAATTATAGACCTGTATCATTGACAAGTGTAATAGTGAAAGTATTGGAAAAACTAATCAAAACTAAATGGGTAGAACACCTAGAGAGAAATGATATAATATCAGACAGACAGTATGGTTTTCGATCTGGAAGATCCTGTGTATCGAATTTACTCAGTTTCTATGATCGAGCCACAGAGATATTACAGGAAAGAGATGGTTGGGTTGACTGCATCTATCTGGACCTAAAAAAGGCTTTCGACAGAGTTCCACATAAGAGGTTGTTCTGGAAACTGGAAAATATTGGAGGGGTGACAGGTAAGCTTCTATCATGGATGAAAAATTTTCTGACTGATAGAAAAATGAGGGCAGTAATCAGAGGCAATGTATCAGAATGGAGAAATGTCACAAGTGGAGTACCACAGGGTTCAGTTCTTGCACCAGTGATGTTTATTGTGTACATAAATGATCTACCAGTTGGTATACAGAATTATATGAACATGTTTGCTGATGATGCTAAGATAATAGGAAGGATAAGAAATTTAGATGACTGTCATGCCCTTCAAGAAGACCTGGACAAAATAAGTATATGGAGCACCACTTGGCAAATGGAATTTAATGTTAATAAATGTCATGTTATGGAATGTGGAATAGGAGAACATAGACCCCACACAACCTGTATATTATGTGAGAAATCTTTAAAGAATTCTGATAAAGAAAGAGATCTAGGAGTGGTTCTAGATAGAAAACTATCACCTGAGGACCACATAAAGAATATTGTGCAAGGAGCCTATGCTATGCTTTCTAACTTCAGAATTGCATTTAAATACATGGATGGCGATATACTAAAGAAATTGTTCATGACTTTTGTTAGGCCAAAGCTAGAATATGCAGCTGTTGTGTGGTGCCCATATCTTAAGAAGCACATCAACAAACTGGAAAAGGTGCAAAGACATGCTACTAAGTGGCTCCCAGAACTGAAGGGCAAGAGCTACGAGGAGAGGTTAGAAGCATTAAATATGCCAAAACTAGAAGACAGAAGAAAAAGAGGTGATATGATCACTACGTACAAAATAGTAACAGGAATTGATAAAATCGACAGGGAAGACTTCCTGAGACCTGGAACATCAAGAACAAGAGGCCATAGATTTAAACTAGCTAAACACAGATGCCGAAGAAATATAAGAAAATTCACCTTCGCAAATAGAGTGGTAGACGGTTGGAACAAGTTAAGTGAGAAGGTGGTGGAGGCCAAGACCGTCAGTAGTTTCAAAGCGTTATATGACAAATAGTGCTGGGAAGACGGGACACCACGAGCGTAGCTCTCATCCTGTAACTACACTTAGGTAATTACACTTAGGTAATTACACACACACACACACACACACACACACACACACACACACACACACACACACACACACACACACACACACACACAGGTGAGGTGAAGCTGGAGGAGGCAGAAGTCACACTGCAGCAAGCTCCTGGAAATATCGAATTACCTAAGTATTGGGAACAGGTTGAGGGCTACAGTGGTGTCCCAGGTTACATAAAGGTTCAGGGAAGAGTAAAAGCAAATAAAATACAATAAACAAGTAAAAGTGAGTGAAAATAGCCGAGTGGAAAAGTTTGTTTTGGTCTAGAACAAAATCAAAGATGGCCGCCGCCACCACCCCCACTGAGAAGGTAGACACACCATCAGATGATGGTTTCAAAGGATTCTCAACACAAGATATAAGGAAAGGAGGTGTTCTTGGCAGGTTAGAGATAATTGAGGACATGCAAATGAAGTATGAAGAAAAAGTGCTTAAATTAGAAGAGGACAATGGAGCTCTTTGGAGTGAGCTTTGCACTCTAAAAGGGAGTATGCTTCAACAAGGTAAGATTATTACTGCATTAACAGACAAGGTAACAAATCAGGAGGAGCAAATCAAGGAACTAGTGAAAGAAAATGAGGCATGGAAAGTGAAGTGTGGTGACTTTGAAGAAATAAACAAAAAGATAGACTCATGGTGAACAACTCCAAGCAAGCCTAAGGGCTAACATAGAGTTAGGTAAGGATCTCCAACTGGAAACTTCACTGACAACTCACATAGAGGAGGTGAATAAAGAACTAGAAAAGTATAAAGAAGAAATAAAAGCGACATATGCTCAAGTTGTAAAAGAGAAAGAGACTATCAAAGAAGTGTGTTCGGAAGTCAAAACCAGAAATGACCAACAAGAAGCAGAAATTAGGCAAGCAATTAGGAAAGAACTGGTTACCAACAGTAAACTGGTACAAAACACTGCAGATAGAACTAAGTCCATAATCATTTTTGGATGTTTAGAGAAGGAAATTTCATCTAGGGTGGACCGAGCGGCAGAAGAGATGAAAATCATAGAGAAAATAGTAGGTTTAGGAGAAGGCTCAAAGGAAAATGTCAGTGATTTTAGAAGAATAGGAAAATATGAGAAAGAAAAGAACCGCCCCTTAAGGGTGACCTTTAATGGAGTGAAAAACATGATGGAAGTGCTAAGAAATGCCAGGAAACTGCAGAGTGATGAGGTTGGCAAATCTTGGTCAATAAGACAAGACCTCTCCAAGGAAGACAGAGAAAAGCTGAAAATGAACTTAATTGAGGCAAAACGTCTAAATGGGGATAGAAATGAAGAAGACAGAAATTCTTTTTTTTACAAAGTGACAGGGACTGGAAAGCTTGTGAAATGGTACATAAAAACAAAGCAACAAAATCAGTAGTGGAAGGGGGAGTAAAGAGCAAAGGAAAAGGGAACATGTTCCTGAAAATTGTATATACCAACATAGATGGAGTGAGGTCAAAAACTTTGGAGTTGCAAGATATAATCCAGCTTAGGGTCCCAGATATTGTTGCATTATCAGAAACGAAACTTGAAGGAAATATAATAAATGAAGTCATATTCCCAAGAGGCTACTCAGTTTGGAGACGTGACAGGAAAAATAGGAAGGGAGGAGGAGTGGCTGTACTGGTGAAAAACACCTGAAGGTAAAAGAGTTAATATTTGAAAACCCTCGAGATATTGACATAATGGCATTGCAGGTCTGGAATCAGGATGATAACCTGATAATTGTAAATACCTACAGCCCACCAGCAAGCAACACGTGGACAAAGGAAGAACTGGATGACAAACGAGAGGGCCTCATAATGGTCATGAGAGATATTATTGTACAAGCAGATAAAGATAAATCACGACTGTTGATACTGGGGGACTTCAACTTTAGAGCAATAGACTGGGAGGCCTATGAAGCAAGAACGGAGGACTTTTGGACATGCAGATTTGTGAACCTCATTCTGGAGACATTCTTGTATCAACACATAAAGCAAGCCACAAGAATGAGGGAAGGAGATATACCGTCAGTACTGGATCTAGTATTCACCAGGAAAGAAGAGATTTTTGACATCCAGTACCTTCCTCCCTTGGGAAAGAGTGATCACGTCCTGTTAGACATTAAATATGCTTTAAGATATCATCTAGAAGAAAATGGGGACATTGAAACAGTTGATAAACTCGATTTAAAGAGAGGCAACTATGGGGAACTTCGAAATTTTTTTAATGAGTGTAATTGGACAGAATTGTTGCTAGGCAGGGAAGTAAATGAAATGTATGCCAAATTTTTAAAACTATACGAGGAAGGCACACAAACATTCATACCAAAACAGAGATGCAGGACCAGAAAACAGGATTGGTTCGACAGAAATTGTGAGAGGGCAAGAGACCAAAAGACACAAAAATGGAATCAGTATAGGAAGAGGCCAAACCCCCAAACATACCAGCGATACAAAGATGCGAGAAACAATTATACAGCAGTAAGGAGAGAGGCAGAAAGAAATTTTGAAAAAGGTATAGCAGATAAATGTAAAACAGAACCGGGCCTATTCTACAAATTCATAAACAACAAATTGCAGGTAAAGGATAATATCCAGAGGTTGGAAATGGGAAACAGATTCACAGAAAATGAAAAGGAAATGTGTGAAACATTAAATGAAAAGTTCCAAAGTGTGTTTGTACAAAATGAAATCTTCAGAGAACCAGACACAATAAGAGTTCCAGAGAACAACATAGAGCGGATAGAGGTGTCTAGAGATGAAGTGGAAAATATGCTAAAGGAGCTCGGGAGGAACAAAGCAGCTGGCCCAGATGGCGTTTCACCATGGGTTCTGAGAGAATGTGCATCTGAGCTCAGCATTCCACTTCACCTGATCTTTCAGGCATCCCTGTGTACAGGAATCGTAGCAGACGTGTGGAAACAGGCTAACATAGTTCCAATCTACAAAAGTGGCAGCAGGGAAGACCCCCTCAATTATAGACCTGTATCATTGACAAGTGTAATAGTGAAAGTATTGGAAAAGCTAATCAAAACTAAATGGGTAGAACACCTGGAGAGAAATGATATAATATCAGACAGACAGTATGGTTTTCGATCAGGAAGATCCTGTGTATCGAATTTACTCAGTTTCTATGATCGGGCCACAGAGATATTACAGGAAAGAGATGGCTGGGTTGACTGCATCTATCTGGACCTAAAAAAGGCTTTCGACAGAGTTCCACATAAGAGGTTGTTCTGGAAACTGGAAAATATTGGAGGGGTGACAGGTAAGCTTCTATCATGGATGAAAAATTTTCTGACTGATAGAAAAATGAGGGCAGTAATCAGAGGCAATGTATCGGAATGGAGAAATGTCACAAGTGGAGTACCACAGGGTTCAGTTCTTGCACCAGTGATGTTTATTGTGTACATAAATGATCTACCAGTTGGTATACAGAATTATATGAACATGTTTGCTGATGATGCTAAGATAATAGGAAGGATAAGAAATTTAGATGATTGTCATGCCCTTCAAGAAGACCTGGACAAAATAAGTATATGGAGCACCACTTGGCAAATGGAATTTAATGTTAATAAATGTCATGTTATGGAATGTGGAATAGGAGAACATAGACCCCACACAACCTGTATATTATGTGAGAAATCTTTAAAGAATTCTGATAAAGAAAGAGATCTAGGAGTGGTTCTAGATAGAAAACTATCACCTGAGGACCACATTAAGAATATTGTGCAAGGAGCCTATGCAATGCTTTCTAACTTCAGAATTGCATTTAAATACATGGATGGCGATATACTAAAGAAGTTGTTCATGACTTTTGTTAGGCCAAAGCTAGAATATGCAGCTGTTGTGTGGTGCCCATATCTTAAGAAGCACATCAACAAACTGGAAAAGGTGCAAAGACATGCTACTAAGTGGCTCCCAGAACTGAAGGGCAAGAGCTACGAGGAGAGGTTAGAAGCATTAAATATGCCAAAACTAGAAGACAGAAGAAAAAGAGGTGATATGATCACTACGTACAAAATAGTAACAGGAATTGATAAAATCGACAGGGAAGACTTCCTGAGACCTGGAACTTCAAGAACAAGAGGCCATAGATTTAAACTAGCTAAACACAGATGCCGAAGAAATATAAGAAAATTCACCTTCGCAAATAGAGTGGTAGACGGTTGGAACAAGTTAAGTGAGAAGGTGGTGGAGGCCAAGACCGTCAGTAGTTTCAAAGCGTTATATGACAAAGAGTGCTGGGAAGACGGGACACCACGAGCGTAGCTCTCATCCTGTAACTACACTTAGGTAATTACACACACACACACTACACTGGGTGAGAAACTAAATAACAAACAGAAAGCAGCCCACACTAAAATACAGTGTAAGATGTATGTTATATTGTACAAACAATATAACATACATCTTACACTGTATTTTAGTAGAGCAAATAGTATACTGCACTGAAATAGGTCAAAACATGAACCCTCAGAAGATGTCAGGTCACAACTACTTGTGCTAACCTGGTAAAGATCCAAGGAGCCAGATTAAAGCCAAAAGGTAGAACCTTGAAGCAGTAAGTCTGACACCCCACAAGGTCTCTGATGAAGATGGTCCATAACACCCACCTTAGATTCAGGGGTTTGGGGTTGGAAGTCCTCCTTGAGCACAATATTATCTCGAAGGGGTTGGACTTTGGTATGGTCATGTTAATCGCCTCATTTTCAGTGGGTGATATGGTTTTTCCCAGTCCACCAAGCAGGACTCGCAACCCTACAGTACATTCTCTGCCTAAGGACTGAACAGCTTTATTTCATAACTGGAGCAGGGTTTGCCTAGTGTTGCATGCACATTCTTGGATAGTCCCTGGATCTCATGGATGTGTACCAGTACACATCCATGATGATAAACAAATATTGTCTATTTATTTATTTATTATGGGTAGGGGTTTAAAGAATCAAGGGGGGCAACACTGTGTGCTGCACACCAGAAATATTTGCTGGGGTGCCATATGCTCACCATCCCTAGTCAAGGGGAACCTAGATAAGCATAACAGGCTTCCGGTCCTCTGACTATAAGAAACCACAACTTAAACCAAATCAAGTATACAAGACACAAATATCCCTTATAATTACAAGTCAACAGACTATGTACTGTCACTTTATTTTATTAGTTGTTCAAAACTCACATCAACCTTTTTGCTCACCTGAGGCAGGCTTTGTGCCAAATCTCTGGATTTCTGGCTACCAGGTAAAAGCCCTGGCAAACTCTGGAGACCTGCTCTAATGAGCGCATATCCAAATCGCTGCCAACTACCCAACACATGATACGCTCCAGCATCTCGGGGGGCAGACATGATATGTGAGGAGCCTGTAATACACACAACACAAAGTACTGTTCAAAGATCCTTACAGGCAACATTTTCCTTCCACTTCATTTACATAATAAATGTCGTATAAAATAATAAGACAAAAAATTGCAAGCAAGCAATAGAAAAATATTCCCCTCTATACTCCAAAGCAAATGTAACCAAAGCAATATGTTACTAATAAAATACCTTAATGCAAGGATAAGATAAGTGTAATATGTGATAGTGATTATAGTAAAGAAAAGTCGGTTAGACAATCTATATAAAGAAGTTGTGGTGGCTGACATGACGTGGATGTATGGAAGTCGACTGTCATCTCACACGTGACACTTGATCTTGTGCCTCACATTAACACTCATTCACTTGCTCTTCTATCCATCCCTCACTAATTTAGATAAAATGAACTCATTCAGTTACCTAAACTTTGGGGTAAAACAACTAACCTAAGAGATATGAAGTCATTCAAGTTAATCTCAAGAAAACTGTAACCTCTTTAAAATTTACATATAATTTCACTCATCATTTGTAATAATCGTGTCACTCACCACTAATGAGTGACAAAACAGATGCTAGTTTAAACTATAGTTTCTGATATGGAGCAGAAAAGTGAGTGCCTCACTGCCCTATGAGTAGGAAACAGAATAAATATGATGATAATGATAATACTATACAAACATGATGCTAGAAATAATTCTTTGCACAGTCAAAAGTCTTAACATTCAGCAGGAAAGATGTTTGAGCAACATTGCCTTACATATAATGTGGCTGTTTACCCAACAATGAATAGGTACCTAAGAGCTAGTCCACTGTTGTGGGTGGTTGCATCCTAAGAAAAGGTCAGTGG
This sequence comes from Procambarus clarkii, assembly GCF_040958095.1. Classification (NCBI taxonomy): domain Eukaryota; kingdom Metazoa; phylum Arthropoda; class Malacostraca; order Decapoda; family Cambaridae; genus Procambarus; species Procambarus clarkii. The sequence continues at coordinate 17,752,427 of NC_091238.1, forward strand.
CTGGCTTCAGGAGAACATTGATAGGCTATGTACAGGTTTCCTATCCATCACAGTGGAAACCATAACTTTAATCCAATATAAAATTGCTGTACCTGTAAATAGTAAACACTAAATAAAGAAAATGGGTAGAGCAGCCACATATATTACTATTAAAGTACTGTATCGCAAAGATTAATGTTACCTCTTGGTCAAACAGTGGTACACACATTGCCTGTGTAGGCGTCATAAGCATTTGGAATCGTACTACTAGGTCTTGAAGCTCTTCTTCATCAAGATCATCTTCAGGAGTAGAATCTTCACTTTCAACAGTTGTCCCGCGATATCCTAATGAAACAAAATCACTCTTAGGTGAAAAAACACAACTAAAATGTCAAACACCAAAACAGTCGTCAAATCATTAAACTGATCACTGACGAGAGGATGACAGGTGACATCCCTGTCACATTCTACCATTGATGTTTGTTCCACATTTCAATTAGTCAGTACTGTATTCAAATAAAATTATATTCATTTGTGTTCTACATTCATTGTTAATGCTTGTGTATGAAAATATTTCAGATATACGTTTAATTTTGTAACCGAGTCAATTTGAGCAAATATATGTTTACACATAACTGAAGTTTGAAATATACTATAATTTTATGACATTTACCAAAACTTAAAACTGACTTACAATTATGAAAATATAACCTAATTAAAATATTTTCCTATAGTATTATTGGTAATGAAAGTAGAACATGATTACACATAATTGAAAATAGAAATCTATACAGTACTGTATATTCATGTTATAACGAAATATGACCAAAAAACAACAAACGTAAATTTATTGAGTTACCCAAATCCTCTTATAATTACAGTACATTAACAGTACAAAAATAAAATATTTTTTGACTTATTTTTTTAGAGTTATTGGCAAGAAGAATTGAATTTGATTACACATAATCAAAGTTGGAAATGTACTATTTTATAACAAAATATGACAACACACAGCAAATTTTCACTTGCCAAAAGTTACCCAAATCCTTATATAATTATGCTAATAATACAGAGATAAAATAATTCCCTAATGTTGTTATAAGGAATATTGAATGTGTTTACTCACAATTGAAGTTGGAAATATACTCATTCTATAACAAAGTAACACCCTGGGCCTCCACTGGAATTAGTTAACCTCCACTCCCCTCCCCCCCCACTCCCTCTCCCTTTAGATTCAGGGGTTTTGGGTGTGAAGTCCTTCCAGCAGCTTCGCACAGTCATGGAAAAGTGGTTGGGCTCAGGCATGGTCGAGTTAACCTCTTCTCCTCTTCAATGGATGTCCAGGTTGATCCTAGTCCCTCAAGCAGGACTTGGTGGACTTGCTGTACGTTCTCGACCTTGACCTCTCAAGATTGCACGGCTTCATTCCCTATCCAACCTTCCACATGACTATCTTAGGTCAGGTTCACCTGATATTGCATATGGGTTCCAAAATGCTGTCCCTAACCTTCAAGGATGTGAATGTTATTTGATCATTTGAGATTAACGTTTCTTGTGGGCATCAAGCTTACTGCTTCAAGGTTCTACCTTTCAGCTAGAATCTGGTTCTTTAGACTGTTACTGCAGATGACTGTGACCAGCTTTGTACTGTATTTTGAGGGTTTATATCTTGGCCTATCACAACAACTGGCTGTTGAGGCTTCTCAGCCAATCCACATCTCGGCAAGCCAGTGAGCATGTTCTTTCCGAGCTTGCCAGGTTCGGGTTCCTGGTGAACTGGCAAAAATCCCAATTGGTTCCATCCCAGGTTTGAACCTATTTGGGCCTGGTTTGGGATTCCCAGTCAACTTCCCATTCATTGCCCCTGGTGGCCCTGTTCCACCTGCAGTATCATTGCTGTCTTGGGTTGGACCAACCCTACCTGACCAACCAAACTGTGATTCATACGTCAGGCTGCGAGCAGCCACATCCAACAGCCTGGTTGACTAACCCAGCAACCAGGAGGCCTGGTCGAGGACCGGGCCGCAGGGACGTTGAGCCCCGAAATCATCTCGTGGTAAACACAAGGTACCCCGTGTTACTGTGGTTGGTAAAGTGGTGATCATAAAGATGGTTGGTAAAGTGATCATAAAGAATTCCTGGTTCCCTGTGCCTCTGAGTAGGGCCAAGTTCTGATGCTTGTTTTCAGTAGGCCATTTCAGGGACCTTCTTTTTTCTTTTTTTTTTCTTTTTTCCTAATGTGACTCACAGTCTGGAGCTACCTCAACAAGCTAGCTTCATGGAGCCACCAAAGTCCTACCAGAAAGAAGCATTCCATTACATTCCATGCTGGTTGGTTGTTTATTTTCTGTGAAACTTGTACTTGTCTATTTCGTTTTGCTTCCTTTCTGTTTTTTTTTTTTTTTTTAGTGAAGAGTGATCATGAAAATCCACACCCTCCCTGCACCTCTGTGAGGTCAGAATTTGTCCTTTGGTCTCCAGAAGGTTATTATTTATTTATTTTATTTATTTATTAATAAACCCAATGTACCTTCTTGTATGTATATAAGAGTACAGAGACATGAAGTTTTACATTCTTGTAAAGCCACTATTAAGGAGACTTAGATCTAATGTGACTTATACATGTGGAGTTATCTCAGTATGGCTGGCTACTGGGAGCCACCATTCAGCCCCTCCAGAAACAAACAGTAACAAATACCCACACAGAAGCAGGATCACAAAATAATACAATACCTTCACTCCTTTCCAGCATATTTCTACGATGAACCCTAAATTCAATATCAGGAACTAGGGTCATAGCTCGTCTGTAGAACTGGATGGCCTCGTACAGTTGCCCACTCTGCTCCAATTCAACAGCTTTGTTGAACAACTCGGTTGCCTAAAAAAATATAGATCAAGTGTTGAATAAAATGAAATAATCTTTCCTGATGGATCTGCAGTGGCTTCCTGAGCTTAACTCTAGTGCCACCAAGCCTTAGCCCAACACCAGGACCAGAATGCATCAACATTTTAAACATCCACTTACAAAACTGTGCATCTTCCCTTGATCATGGCAGATTAGTCTCAATTTATTAAACACTTTATGAGCTTCAAAACTTATGTTTATTATTATTTATTATTATTATTTATTATTATTATTTATTATTATTATAGACAACCTCAGAGCACTTGGGAGAATAAACCATTTAATAAATGTATACTTGATCCAACATGACTGAAGAAAGACATACAGGTCTGATAAGAGGACACTTAGGTGCTTGATGAATACTGGCCCTGACTCCTGAGACCCACCCGCTGCCTACCGGGAGTCGGACCAGAATCTGGTTCACTCTAAGAAGTGAGGGAAGTGGGGATGATCAGGTATCAACAATTGGGACAACGCACCAGAAAGCATTGACCCAATAAAACAACCAACTGTTGCAAGGAAACGAAGCAAGCAATCCTTACTACAGAGAAAGAATCGCCTGATGATGCACCAGACTGCAATCAGATGGTAGGCCAGGTCCCCGATATCTCAGCCAGCCTGCCCTTCACACTGAAGCTGCCCAGCAAGTGAGCCAGAGTCTTGTCCTGGGTCTCAGATGTCTGGTGTTTTGGGCAGAGACTTGCTGGTACCAGAGTTAAACTCAGGGAGCCATTGAGAGGCATCTTTCCAAGTAACTTTCATAACAAAAAGTCAAATCGTGTAGCAAGGAATTTACCAGTGCACTCTTGTAAACAACTGTTTAAACACTGTACCTGGAGTTCTCAATCTACTCACTACACAAAAACATTTACAAGTTTTTACTGCACCAGTCATTTATCTTCCCCAATGTACTCATCTCTCAACTTTGCTTGCACAAATTCCTCTTTTGTTAATAACATTCCCTAAAGATGCTTGATTTAAACTCAATATCATCCCAGCCCCTTGCCTTTGGCATCAATCTTCGCTGGTACTATACGAGAGTATAGGTTCTTGCGGCGCTCATTCTCACGTTTAATACTGGCAGTGTGATCATTGTTCCTATGTTCTGGATTTTGATTCATTACCTGTGTTGAAAATATATGAAATGCTGCATAAGTTTGATTCCAAATTTCCCTTCAAAATGACTGATGCTAGATTGATTTTAGAAATGTTTTAAATATCTTCTTTTTAATTGTGGGTGTGATATTAATTATTATTGCACAATGTATTTATAATTTCATTTTACTTTATATATCAAGTGGCATGTCATTAATTTCCTCCACTTTTTAATATTCTTTGAATTTCCTCCCTTTATTATATAGAATATTCATTAATTTCTCTCCACTTATTATATTACTGTAAACAATATCTCTCCCTTTTCCACTTTATATATGAACTGTTTCCCCATATAATTACACCATTAAAAACCCTATTCCCTATTATAAGGGGGTACTAACACAATAATGACAGCATAACCCAAGGCAAGGATCACCAGCCAAGTGATTCAGTACTCACTTTGTTTTACTTGCCTAGTTGTGCTTGCAGAGGTTGAGCTCTGGCTCTATGGTCTGGCCTCTCAACTGTCAATCAACTGGTGTACAGATTCCTGAGCTTACTGGGCTCTATCATATCTACATTTGAAACTGTGTATGGAGTCAGCCTCCACCACATCACTGCCTAATGCAGTCTATTTGTTAACTATTCTGACACTGACAAAATTCTTTCTAATGTGTCTGTGGCTCACTTGGGTACTAAGTTTGTACCTGTGTCCCCTTGTTAATGTTCCACCCATACTAAATAGTTTGCCTTTGTCTACCCAGTCAATTCCTCTAAGAATTTTGTAGGTGGTGATAATGTCTCCCCTTACTCTTCTGTCTTCCAGGGACGTGAGGTTTAGCTCCCGTAGCCTTTCCTTGTAGCTTATGCCTCTCAGTTCTGGGACTAGTCTGGGACCACAAGAATGTTGCCCCTCCAGGAGCTGCAGTTCCTGGGTACACTCAGCTTCCGGATAAATAGAAACCATTAAGTATATTGGCCACTATGCATCCGAAAGACAGCTCTGCCTATCAGCATGTAAAGGCAGTGTCCTCGGAAAGGGATTTTGTGGGAATGGGTGGTGATTTTGAGCATTTTCTGCATGTCTGGTCTAAAGTAATCTGTTCTCTGACTAACTTGCACAATTTAGCTTGTCAAAGCCTTCTGTATCATATGCATGGTTCAGTGAAATTAAACCATCAGATATGTACACCACAAATGAAACATTGAGGACTTCTTTAGGTTTGGGGATTTATACAGGTTACACTGTCAATACAGTAAAGAAGGCTACAGGCATAAAAATAGGCAGTGCGAAGATACAAGAATGGAAGAACGTGAGATTATGTATCACACCACCTAAATACTGGGCGATAGCTTACTGGACACATTGATAAATAAAAAATGCTGCAATGTCCTAGCTCTTACCTTTAATTCTATATCGGGTCTGATTTCCTCTTCCACTCCTCCCCCACTACCAACTGTTACTACTTTTACTGTTGTGTTACCACTACCACCACTTCCAATGTTTTCAATACCACTAACAGTTCCACTGCTGCCTCCAACTGTCTCTTGACTCTGAATGCTTTGCACAGCTCTAGGACTTCCTCTTGCTGGGCCTGGAGGCCTTTGGGATCCCTGAAAGGCTCCCTGTGATGTTGCTCTTGAAGGAGAAGATCTCACAGAAGCATGGTAGTGTCCTTTCTGAGAGGGTGCTCCCACTAACTCACGCTGCCATTCCTCACGAAATGTGGTAAGCAGAGCCTCTGGATCCTAGTTAGAAATTAATTATTTACTAAACATGGAAAAATACCATTAGGTGATGGTATAATTCTCAATTAGGTTCATGCAGGACTAAGATAACAAAGAAATTATAATGGAGCTGATTGCAGTAAAAATTACTAGAATAGAAGTGAAACCTTCATCTAGTTGTAACTAAGCGGGAGAGGGAGTAAGGCAAGATGCAAGGTGAGGTGTAAGTGAAGTGTGAAAAGTGAAAACCAAGCTTACATAAAAATAAAAGAATAAAGGGAATTGCAGAAGGCTCATTAGTCAATATGAGGAATGAAAAATCAACAAAGTAGAAAAAATAAATGAAAAAAGAATAAAGGTAAAACAAGGACAAAAAAAAGAGCCAAAATAGAAACACAGAGATAGGAACGAAGAGATAGGAGAGCACAAAGGGGCAGAGAGTTAAGCCAAATTATACTGGCTAAGATTAGAACATTTAACTATGAAAAATACTGAGAAAGGCAAGGGTCAACAGTAACAAAGCCACGACTAAAATTCATGTTGGCAATGTCATGTATGAGAGCCGATTCAGCAGGACAACATCTGTGAAGTGTAGAGGTAGAAAAGATTATTTTGGAAGAAAAGATACAGTATAAGATAATTTGAGTTTCTAACATGACAGAAGAGAGCACTGTATGTGCCATACAGTGCTCTCTGCACTGTATATTATGTATATATATAATATATATAATATATATATAAACACACACACACACACACACACACACAGTAGTTTGATACCCTCTAGACCAGAAATTTAGATGCAGTAGTTATGCCTCAAGTTTATATCAGCACATTATGTTTTCTTATATTATCACGAGATAAAATGAAATGTTAGCAAGGGATATCTAAAGAAAATAAAAACATATTGTCACAGTAATTTTCAACAAATTATTTTCGTGGATACCATGATGCCATAAGCACGAAAATATTTTAAATGATTCCTTTTTATGTATAATAAAACATTTCTTCCTTTTAGGTTCTTTTAACCGTAGATATGGCATCTCTTACTAGCTTTCAGAATACATAGGGACATCTCGGTTCTACAAAAGCAACAGCTTACCGACATCACTCGCACGATGACAACTACCTACTATAATATATCAATTGTTGTATGCAACAGCCTAAAGGTTAACGCTTATGGTGCATAAGATATGATTATCATGAGACAAGCCCCGGGCCATGCTTGAGGGGAAAAACTCTTGGAACCAACTCCAGGTAAACTCGGTGTCAACTCCAGGTAAATGTGTGCGCGTACCTGCCTGTCTTCAGGAAGAAACTTGTTGTCTTCAGTTATATCACCCAGAGCAATGTCATCATCAGCTCCAGCAGAATTTGTGGTTTCAGCCTACAAGAATCAAAATACATTACTTACTGCAACAAAATTATTACAAATAAATGTAACATATTGGCTATAGAAAGCAACACCATCAATTATGATGTTTGAATAAATAATTTGAATAAATTTACATATTTTTGAACACTCAAAATTAATATTTAGAATTTAGAAAAAACAATAAACCAGATTGTAGCACGTGTTACATTTTGCACTGTGTGAATATCATAGATAAATCATTACAACATCATAAAATAGAAGATATTATATATACAGTAGAAACTCGGTTGACGACTGCCCTACAGGACACATTTTTTGGTTAACGACGTCAAATTCATTGTAAAATTTTAATTGGTGTACGACGGTTTACTTAGAAGACTTATCCCACGTAGTGACGACCACTACTGCGCTTGAATTCTTTGTGAATAATTTCACTGTTTGCCTGCATTTTTGTTTTTTTAACACAAGTTTTTTTTTTTTCTTTTTTTTTTTTTCTTTTTTCTTTGAGATATATACATGAGTTGCTACATTCTTGTACAGCCACTAGTAAGCATAGTGTTTCGGGCAGGTCCCCAGAATACAACCCCCACGAAGAATTGCTTTTACAACCAAGTGCCCATTTTACTGTTGAGTTAAACAGAGGCTACAGTTAAGGATTTGCGCCCAGTAAATCCTCCCCGGTCAGGATACAAACCCATGACATAGCGCTCGCTGAACGCCAGGTGAGCGTCTTGCCACTAAACCACGGAAACTGGTTCTTATTATAGTATATACGTCCCTCGTATATATACGGCGTATACGTCCCTCCCGAATAAGAGTGTTAATTAGCAAAATATATAATGTAATTATGCCAAAAATTATAAATATTTTTCCATAACTTTCATAATGGCTATAAAAAAATTCCAACTTCAAACAATAATTATAAAATTTATTAATTATAAAATTACCTAAATATTTAGATGCATGAGTGGATGAAAAAAGTCATGAACACTGAGTCAACATTATTGCACAGGTGTCAACATGAGCACAAGTTTAACTCAAAGTAACCAGTTTAACACAACCCTGGAAACACAAACCGAAACTCTCTATTTTCCGCTTGTTACAATTTGTAATAAAGTTGTTACATCTTGGCTTAATGTGTGTGTGACATATTAGAACATTGTTACAACTTGCTATATTGGTTGTTATAACTGGTTAGGAAGTGTTAAAACTTGTTTGAATGTTGTACAAACGTCGTAGTTTCGGTGTGTGTTTGGCGGGAAGTAACAAGCAAGTCTTGCCTAACCATCAACATTGATGTACCACTATGATGCATAACCATACATCATTCAAGCAGCCAATGGGAGGCAAAAATCTTCCCTTAAACTACAAGTCACGAAGAAAAGTCACTCGTCTTACAAAGTAAATCGTTGCTTCCAGCAGCCAGGCTTTTCCGAACATGCTAGATTAGGCTATACAAGTTTTATGTGTTAAGTGTTATGTTAGTGTGACTTAAATTTAGCTTAGGATTCGGACCTGCCCGAAACGCTTTGCGTAATAGTGGCTTTAGGCATTGTATGTACTAGCTTTATCTATAAATCTATCAATTTTTGTAAAACCTCTTGTATGTATGTACCTTACCTGAATAAACATTTATTTATTTGTTTATTTATTTAAGTTTGAAAAGAACACCACCTGACCCTTACAGGTCAGGAGTGCCAAGCAATTGTAACTGTTGTCAAGGGACCCAGAATGTGGAATGACCTTCCCAATCATGTTAAAGACTGTACCTCTCTCAACCAGTTTAAGATAAAAACGAAGCACTACCTAATTAACTCCCTGTAACCTACTTTTCCCTTATAATGTCAAGCCATGTCTGTTATTTTTTAAACAATACTGTTTGTTGACCAAATTGTATTTTTGCTGTTTTTCTGCCATGTTCCCCCTTTTTTATACAGGTATTTATATTTTCTCAACACATTTTATACTTTAATCTCAATTAATATTAAGTTTGTCTTTAGTGGTTTTTCCTGCCCGAAACGCTTTGCGTAATAGTGGCTTTAGGCATTGTATGTACTAGCTCTATCTATAAATTCATCAATATTTGTATCACCCCTTGTATGTATGCACTTTACCTAAATAAACATTTTTCAACATTTTGTGTTTATCTGTCATAAGGCACAGCAGTTTTTCCCAATCATGTGACATTTAGTCCCATCCTGTCGGGAGCAAACTTTATCACGTTTAATCCTGACAGGAGAATGACAGGATACCCACGGCCCTGTGCTCTAGCTGTCCCTAAAGCAATTTACCAAGCCTCACAGCTGAGACTTGACTGTCAAGGCTCACTCATCACCACTCATAAAATCAACCACACTCAAGACCAGTTTGTCACATCTACTTGACACATAATATCGATAAGAACGCAACAATTACTCCAAATCCCCACTGTAGCAACCATCCTGCCTAGAGAGAGATAAGAGCCCGGCCGACCATATACCCTCAAAACACCACTAACAAAAGCGTTGGGCATCATTCCACCCTAACCATACGTTCCTTACCATATTTATCTGCTTGCTGGTGTGTTCAGGCGATAGATTCACGGTCGGAGAAACGTACAACACTTGAGAAATATATCCTCGACCTCTCCACGGCTGCCATGTTCGTAGATCCTGGACCAGTTGGCTCAATGGCCAAGGAATTCCGGGCCTTATGCGGCGAACATTAAGAGCGAGTTTCCCGTGATGCGGTTTGTTTACCTCGGCCGCGGCCCTACGCACGCAGCAACTTACCAATAATAAAAACAATAACAATAATAATGACACTTTATATATGTATAAAAACATGATATATGATATAAATATAATGAATTGTTATTTATATTTTTAGGTGCCACTAATCACACACAGCATATTGGGCAAACCATAAAGATTTTTTGGGGCTCTTCCTTACCTTTGAGGGAATGAGCCTGTCCTCAGAAATTATTCTTTTTTTATTAACAAGCTTAGGTATACACAGCAATGTGCTGCTACCCTAGTCTATATGAAAGATTACAGTGTAGATCCAAAACTAGCTATAAGTTCATCTAAAGAAATTGAATTATATTAATATTCCCTGTAGGTGAAAAAGCATCTGTTCTCAGTCCTACATTGTGGCTTGTTGAGCTTGAAATTTTTGCTCCTTATTTGTGTTACACCTGATCTTTTGAAGAATTTGTCTGGATCAACATCTTCTAAATTGTTCTGTATTGTAAAAGTTTCACAGAGATCTGCCCTGTTATGCCTGGTTTGTAGTGCTGTTAGCCCTGTGGCTCTCAACCGTTCACGTGAGTTGACTTAGCTCTGGAATGATTTTTGTTGCCCGGTGTTGCACCTTCTCCAGAACAGCTATATACTTCTGCAGATGCGGTCTCCATGCTTGGATACAGTTATCCGAATGGGGGCGCACCAGAGATATATACAATTGAATTATTACCATATTTTCCTTGTATCATGCTGGACATCACCTATGTGAGAAGGTATCCATGCAAATCAGTCTTTGAAACTCCTGCTCGGTTTATTAACATAGTTTATAATGGATGTTACAACATTTCTAGTATCAATTTTGCATGCTGGGTTTTTAAGTGCTTGAAGAGTTGGCTTTGTGGTTTCTCATTGTACTGATTCAATCTCCTTCAAACCACCTGGATAATTACTAGATAGATAATTTCTGATGACCTGAAGGCATATTACAGTTCCAGTAATAGTTTACATGTAAACAGGCAAATGAACCTTACTCGTAAACAGAGATTATTCTCAATATTGCAACCAATCTTATATTGTTTCTGCTGTATTGTGCCTACCAATTTTTTTGTCAACTACCATTCAAGCTGTCATTGCAATCAATCTTAGCTACCTATGTGCTTTAATATACTGTACCTACAATTTTCTCTCATCTTTTTTTTCATTTCATGTAATCTGTTATCATTTTTTGACTATAATTTTGCAAGTATTTACCTCCTTAAAATTTTCTTAGATTAAGGACCTGCCCGAAACGCTGCGCGTGCTAGTGGCTTTACAAGACTGTAATTACCATATTTGTATCCTCACATTCCTTATGTACATTCTTGTATATGCATAAATAAATAATAATAAATAAATAAATAAATAAAGTTATGACGTTATTGAATTATTAAGTGTCGGTTTAAAATATAAAAGTATATGGTAAACACGTTTTCTGTGAAAAATTTGGTTTTCTGTAAACTAAATTCTCGGACAGACTGGAATAATTTTTGAATTCCATATTTCAAATTCAAATTTAAAATTCATATGTTTATTCAGGTAAAAGTACATACATAGGAGATGAGTTACAAACATAATGTTGGATTTATAGATACATACTATATCTGAAGACATTATTACGCACAGCGTTTCGGGCAAGGTGTAGGAAAACAAATACTTTCTCACCTCAATTCTCGTCTAACGACGTTAAATTTGGTATATTTTTGTTCGCAATATAATTCCCTACAGAGGTATATATACATATGAAGTCCAAAAGCCCTGCGTGCCATCCGCTCCTTACTCACAAATAGGTCGAGGGTTACCCGTGAGCACAGAACACCAAAATGTGTTTACTCTTTGTGGGATTCTCACCTGAATTCTCGTCCTACGTAAAACAAATTTTATTCAGGAAAGTACATATAGTTGATTTACAAACATAAAGTTGGATTTATAGATAGAGCTAGTACATACAACACCTAAAGCCACTAGTACGCATAGCGTTTCGAGCAAATATACGTCGGTCAATTTGGTATCAATTTCAAAACGCCTCACTTTGAACGTGAGGCGTTTCACATTATCGTCAATAAGTAACCGAGTTTACCGGAGAGACACTAACACTAGTGACCTTAATGAGGACAGGAAGCCGGCGGGTTGTCGAAGGTTCACCATGTGCCTTGATCTCTTCCAGCTGTAATTGAAAAGTTAAGAGTTTTGGCATTTGCGGCTTCGGCGGGTAGGCGGTTCCATGGGTTAATAACTCTGTGGGAGAAAAAGCATCTCCTGTTCTCAGTCTTATATTGAGGCTTGTTGAACTTGAAACTTTTGCTCCTTGTTTGTGTTACATCTGACATTTTGAAGAAATTTTCCTGAAACACATCCTCCAAATTGTTCGGTAGTTTAAATTTCATTAAGATCCGCCCTGGCATGCGCCCTATCGTGACACCAGTGAGGCATGTCACCAGTGTGGGGCGCGCCACGGGTGTGGGGGCGCGCCACGGGTGTGGGGGCGCGCCACGGGTGTGGGGGCGCGCCACGGGTGTGGGGGCGCGCCACGGGTGTGGGGGCGCGCCACCAGCCATCCTCGGCTCTCCTACCCGGGAATGTCCGGGGAAGACACACGGGCAGGGGAAGGGTGGAGAGGAGGAGGGTGAGGGAGAGAGAGTGACTAGGGAGAGGGTGAGGGAGGGTGTGAATGGAGAGGTGAGGGTGCAGGGTGAGGGAGAGAGGGGGGGCGGGGGATATGCCGGCTTCTATGGAAAGTCGAACCAAACTACTGGAGGGGGGTCGGCGCCGGAAGCTGGAATGGGAGAGGGGGGCAGGTTGGCGTTGAGAGCCCAGGGGGGCGAGGGGAATAATGTGGTGGGGGCGAGACGCGACGGGGGGGGGGGGGAGGGGGAAGGTTGGCGCCAGAAGACCCAGTGGGGGGGCGGGGGGGGGAGCGTGAGGCGGCCGGCGCCAGTATTGATCCAAGGAGGGAGGCTGGCACTGGATACATGGAGGCTGGCACTGGATACATGGTGGGGAGGCTGGCACTGGATACATGGTGGGGGAGGCTGGCACTGGATACATGGTGGGGGAGGCTGGCACTGGATACATGGGGGGAGGCTGGCACTGGATACATGGTGGGGGAGGCTGGCACTGGATACATGGGGGAGGCTGGCACTGGATACATGGGGGGAGGCTGGCACTGGATACATGGGGGGAGGCTGGCACTGGATACATGGTGGGGGGAGGCTGGCACTGGATACATGGTGGGGGAGGCTGGCACTGGATACATGGTGGGGGGAGGTTGGCACTGGATACATGGTGGGGGAGGCTGGCACTGGATACATGGTGGGGGAGGCTGGCACTGGATACATGGTGGGGGAGGCTGGCACTGGATACATGGTGGGGGAGGCTGGCACTGGATACATGGTGGGGGAGGCTGGCACTGGATACATGGTGGGGGAGGCTGGCACTGGATACATGGTGGGGGAGGCTGGCACTGGATACATGGTGGGGGAGGCTGGCACTGGATACATGGTGGGGGAGGCTGGCACTGGATACATGGTGGGGGAGGCTGGCACTGGATACATGGTGGGGGAGGCTGGCACTGGATACATGGTGGGGGAGGCTGGCACTGGATACATGGTGGGGGAGGCTGGCACTGGATACATGGTGGGGGAGGCTGGCACTGGATACATGGTGGGGGAGGCTGGCACTGGATACATGGTGGGGGAGGCTGGCACTGGATACATGGTGGGGGAGGCTGGCACTGGATACATGGTGGGGGAGGCTGGCACTGGATACATGTGGGGAGGAACGGAAAGGAAAAAGGGAAATGGGAAGATAAAGGGAGACGGTAAAGGGGAGGGGAAGGGTAAAAGGAATTGGGAAATAGAATGAGAGAGCGAGAGCGGTCGAGAAAGAGAACGGGAAAAAGGGAGGGAATTCGAATGAAAGCAGAATTTCGTATGATAATAATGGGTTGTATGGAAGGGGGTCTCGGCCTCTTTTGTGGGGGCCTGAGACATTCATAGCATCCTGATGCTTTCCCACACCCCCACACTCTCTCCCACATCCCCAGACACACTCCCACATCCCGAGACACGACACACTCCCACATCCCCAGACACTCTCCCACACCCCCAGACACTCTCCCACACCCCCAGACACTCTCCCACACCCCCAGACACTCTCCCACACCCCCAGACACTCTCCCACACCCCCAGACACTCTCCCACACCCCCAGACACTCTCCCACACCCCCAGGCACTCTCCCACACCCCCAGGCACTCTCCCACACCCCCAGGCACTCTCCCACACACCCAGGCACTCTCCCACACACCCAGGCACTCTCCCACACACCCAGGCACTCTCCCACACACCCAGGCACTCTCCCACACACCCAGGCACTCTCCCACACACCCAGGCACTCTCCCACACACCCAGGCACTCTCCCACACACCCAGGCACTCTCCCACACACCCAGGCACTCTCCCACACACCCAGGCACTCTCCCACACACCCAGGCACTCTCCCACACACCCAGGCACTCTCCCACATACCCAGGCACTCTCCCACACACCCAGGCACTCTTCCCACACCCCCAGACACACCTAAGTCTTGGGTATACCCTCATGGAAGCCACATCTCGAGGCACCTAAAACCATTCCTTCCCCACCAGTGCATCGATCGCGGCCACACCCCCAGCAGGCCACTCCTCCGTGTCAGCCACGCCCCCTTCTCCGGCCACGCCCCCTACTACAGCCACGCCCCCTGTAAGATGCTGCCCTGCATCAAGGGACTAGTCCCCCTGCTCTGACTGGTCCCTCCCCTTCACCTCGTTTCCTACGGTATCTCTCCCCCACCTCTCCCCCTCTCACACGAGATCTCCTGTTTCATCCCCCTACACCCTCTCCAGCATCCACACCCCTCACCCCCCTCACCTCCCCCTCACCTGGCCGCTTTCCAGAACAGGTTGGTACAAAATGGCGTCTGTGGGTATGGTGTGGTGTGGTAGGGTAGGGTGTGGTGGTGGTGTGGTAGGGTGTGGTGTAGTGTGGTAGGGTGTGTAGTGTGGTAGCGTGTGGTGTGGTAGGGTAGGGTGTGGTGGTGGTGTGGTAGGGTGTAGTGTGGTAGGGTGTGGTGTAGTGTGGTAGGGTGTGGTAAGGTAGGGTGTGGTGGTGGTGTGGTAGGGTGTGGTGTAGTGTGGTAGGGTGTGGTGTAGTGTGGTAGGGTGTGGTGTGGGGTGGAAGGCTGGGGTGTGGTAGGGTAGGGTGTGGTGTTGATGTGGTAGGGTGTGGTGTGGTAGGGTAGGGTCTAGTCAACCATTCTGAGACACTCCAAAATGATAGGACTCCACTTTCTTAATTTGCTGAGAGCCCATATTTTTATCACATCTGAAGGTGCAGATTAAGTACCTTTAATAATAATTATAATAACAACAACAACAAAAAATGTGTATTACAACATACAATAACAACCCTGTAGAAATGATGTGGAATACACTGGAACCAAAAATACATTTGGAACATACAGATAAAACATGCCACAAAATATATAATACAGGAATATCTGTGTAATCTGTTACTGGAGGCTACAGCTGTCAGCGTGTATAATGTATTCAGCGACCCGACCATTGGTGTGTGTGTGTGTGTGTGTGTCTCTGTCTCTGTCTCTGTCTCTGTCTCTGTCTCTGTCTCTGTCTCTGTCTCTGTCTCTGTCTCTGTCTCTGTCTCTGTCTCTGTCTCTGTCTCTCTCTGTCTCTCTCTGTCTCTCTCTGTCTCTCTCTGTCTCTCTCTGTCTCTCTCTGTCTCTCTCTGTCTCTCTCTGTCTCTCTCTGTCTCTCTCTGTCTCTCTCTGTCTCTCTCTCTCTCTCTCTCTCTCTCTCTCTGGAATACTGTATGTATGATTGTGAGATAAGGTGAGGTAATTGGGGGGAGAAAACCCTAAGCAAGTACGACTGTATTCCAATGGGAAGGGGTATGGGGACGAGGAGCTGCCTCCGCCTCCTCACTTCTTAGCCCATTCGATTTGTTTTTCTATTCGATCATTAGCTTATTTCGTTAAATTTGGCTAATTTAGTTACGGTGCTTTCTGGTGTAAATTCCTTTACGTATTTTGTATGTTGTGATCATGTCTTCCTTGTTCCAATGACGTGAGACTTTTTTTTAATCTAAAACAACAACAACATAGCAGCCTCATTAGACGTTGAGATGTAAGTCTGGCCGTAATCACACACTCAGACCTCGACAAAGCACTCAGGAAAGTGTGAAAGACTTGGTGTAAAATCCTTACATAAATTTCACATATATACAAGTGTGGGTTTTTATCCTGTGTTATTATGTCTGTGAGAAGACATGACCATTACTAATGATTATTATAATCTGTGACCCTAACTTTAACCCATGCCGCTCTACCTTCCATTTCCCTAATCTCATCTTTGCCCACTATGTCAGTACAAGAAACAAATCCTTTATGTCGTTATCATGTCTCCCTTGAATTTTTTCCTTGTTTGGAAATATTAAGTTATCACAGTTGTTGACCGTGTCTGAGTGGGCTCAACTGTGGGAGGAGGGTCGGTGCTGGGGCCCCGCCGGGGTCCTGTATACAGTTAGACTGCTGACTTATCTAAAGGTCTCAGCGCTACTGACTGTAGGCGCAGCTGGTGCTGCTTTGTTGTGTGGTTCTTCCGGTGTTAGGCTTCACGTCTTATCTACTTCAAGATCATTTAATTTTCTGATTCCTAGATATAAGAACGTAAGAATAAGGGAAACTGAAGAAGGGCCTATTGGCCCATACGAGGCAGCTCCTATTGGTCCCATATGAGGCAGCTCCTATTGGCTCATACGAGGCAGCTTCTATTTATGTCCAGCCAAACCCACTAACATATATGCCTAACATAATTTCGGAACCACACGTATATTATGTACGCTGGTAATTAGTGGCACTAATCAACAACCACATTTCCAAATTGGTATTTATCGAGGTTTTTCCTAAATTTAAATTTTAAATTTTGCCCCGAGGGGCGAGCTTATTGGGCAGCGCCGCTCATCCTGTGAGTGGACACACCGCCATAGTGACAGTATTGGGCAGCGCCGCTCATCCTGTGAGTGGACACACCGCCATAGTGACAGTATTGGGCAGCGCCGCTCATCCTGTGAGTGGACACACCGCCATAGTGACAGTATTGGGCAGCGCCGCTCATCCTGTGAGTGGACACACCGCCATAGTGACAGTATTGGGCAGCGCCACTCATCCTGTGAGTGGACTCACCGCCATAGTGACAGTATTGGGCAGCGCCACTCATCCTGTGAGTGGACACACCGCCATAGCAGCATGTACAACTCTCCCCAAAAGGAAGAAAACCCGCTGGGTTGTTCATCCTGTCACTTGTACCCAGACACAGCTGGGACTTGCTGAACTGTCTCAAGTGAACAGCTCCTCAAACAAGAAGATTAACATCTATCAATCCTTAAAAGCTTACGTTATCTTGCGGGTGCAAAATGGGGAAATCTTTTAAGAACAGTATCAATATTTGACAAATAGTGTTTTCCCAACTCAAACAATGTGTGGTTTATTATTCTACACATATTTCTAATGTCTCTCAGGTGTTCACATTCACGTAGATAGTAGTCAAGGCGGTGTCCATCACTCATCACAAATTCTGTAACTTTGCTGATCAACAGTCGTTTCTATTCCGTATCTCCATGGATATTTGTATCCCAGACGGATTCTCGTTTTTCCTAACTCTAAACTTTTCCCAATTTTATGCTCACTTTTTCCTGTTCTATTTTGTATTAATATTGTATTTTTGCTTTCTCCTCCTGCCTCCTGTACTCCCCTGGATTACATAACATTTAATGTCTCTGTAACCTGTAGCCTCACCAAGCCTCCGCCGTCTGTAACTCTTAAAATCAGCTTTGTGCCGTCAGTAAATATTGTTATTATAAAAATAAATTATTTTAGACTGCTCATAGCCTAGTCGGTAGAGCGTCGTCCTCACATGCTTGGGGTCCAGAGTTTGAGACCCTTACAGCCCGGGTGAATGGAGTTATTATTTACTTTTTTTGTGGTAACTTGGTCACACATACCGGTACCAGGATGGTACGTGTAGAGGTAACCCTCCGGCCGCTGTCTCTCTCTCCTACTGATATAACAGACATTTACACTCCTTCAGTTGTCCTGCTCGAGTTTATAGTTTGGAAAAAAAAAGTTGTTCGAGTCCAACGATGTTGTAGATATTCTGACAGCCCGAAAAGATGCAGTCAGCCCATCCTTTTTTTTTTTTTTTTTTTTTTACTGTTTTTTTTAACGTCTTGTCATAGAATTCAATTAGGCTTATCAAGTAAGATTTCTTTTAATAGAATTTTGTTTGGAAATAAAAAAAATTGAAAAAGAAATAATTTTGTTTAGCGTGGGAATAATGTTGCTTGTATTCATTTATGGGTATGTATATGTGTATGTATGTATGGGGATGTGTGTATATATATATATTCGTAAATGCAGGTGTTTATATGTATATTTGCAACAGGAGTTTGATGTGTAGGAATTACCTATGACATAAAATAATACAAATAAATTGTGAAACAAATCTAAGAATTAAAATTTTAATCAAATTAGTCACATCACAGATAACATAACATACAAGGATATTCAGCGAGAGTATACCCGGCCTCTCTCTGTATATAAGCCCAATACCCTAAGTCAACGCAAGATGTATATATATGCTAGAGGTAGTGTACACCATATGCTTCAGGGCCCACCACCATGGTCCCCTGAAGACCCGGGCCCTCCACCATGGTCCCCTGAAGACCCGGGCCCTCCACCATGGTCCCCTGAAGACCCGGGCCCTCCACCATGGTCCCCTGAAGACCCGGGCCCTCCACCATGGTCCCCTGAAGACCCGGGCCCTCCACCATGGTCCCCTGAAGACCCGGGCCCTCCACCATGGTCCCCTGAAGACCCGGGCCCTCCACCATGGTCCCCTGAAGACCCGGGCCCTCCACCATGGTCCCCTGAAGACCCGGGCCCTCCACCATGGTCCCCTGAAGACCCGGGCCCTCCACCATGGTCCCCTGAAGACCCGGGCCCTCCACCATGGTCCCCTGAAGACCCGGGCCCTCCACCATGGTCCCCTGAAGACCCGGGCCCTCCACCATGGTCCCCTGAAGACCCGGGCCCTCCACCATGGTCCCCTGAAGACCCGGGCCCTCCACCATGGTCCCCTGAAGACCCGGGCCCTCCACCATGGTCCCCTGAAGACCCGGGCCCTCCACCATGGTCCCCTGAAGACCCGGGCCCTCCACCATGGTCCCCTGAAGACCCGGGCCCTCCACCATGGTCCCCTGAAGACCCGGGCCCTCCACCATGGTCCCCTGAAGACCCGGGCCCTCCACCATGGTCCCCTGAAGACCCGGGCCCTCCACCATGGTCCCCTGAAGACCCGGGCCCTCCACCATGGTCCCCTGAAGACCCGGGCCCTCCACCATGGTCCCCTGAAGACCCGGGCCCTCCACCATGGTCCCCTGAAGACCCGGGCCCTCCACCATGGTCCCCTGAAGACCCGGGCCCTCCACCATGGTCCCCTGAAGACCCGGGCCCTCCACCATGGTCCATGAAAACCAGTGGTCCCCTTTGCTTGTAAGAATTACCTGAATTTGACCCGAGGGGCCATCAATTCTAGGGGTCCCCCCCTCGACGGGGACAGGAACCCGGCGGCTTGTCAGAGGTCCCCGCCATTGGCCCCACCTGATGAACCTGTTCCACCTCTCATACACCTCGTGTTATAGTGGCCTTCCTTCACGACTTACAATCAAGGATCCCGGACGGGAATGAAACGGCTAGGCACGGTTTCTTTCACCTAATGTCTATGTTCACCTAGCAGTAGATGAACACGGCACTTGTCAGGCAGCAAGTGTAGGTGTGGACACGAGTACCAAGATGGACTCCTTACATGTCTTGCCCGTCTCCCAGATCTCTCAGTTCACAACCACTCAAATTGTTAGACTGTTAAATAACATTACAGTCACCATGTGCCCAAAGACGTCCCTTTAGGATATAATATGACTCACGCTTTTCAGAATATTTTACTGAATATATCTAAAAGTTGTAGTTCAAGGGAGCTGGTCGGCCGAGCGGACAGCACGCTGGACTTGTGATCCTGTGGTCCTGGTTCGATCTCAGGCGCCGGCGAGAAACAATGGGCAGAGTTTCTTTCACCCTATGCCCCTGTTACCTAGCAGTAAAATAGGTACCTGAGTGTTAGTCAGCTGTCACGGGCTGCTTCTTGGGGGTGGAGGCCTGGTCGAGGACCGGGCCGCGGGGACACTAAAAAAAAAAGCCCCGAAATCATCTCAAGATAACCTCAAGATAGCCCCGGCACTGTTGACAGCACTGAACGCCAGTTAGTCTTGTGCTAGATCAGAGGCATGACAGAAAACATTAAATATACTGCCTCATATGCCTTGTGCGTCAAGCAGTTCTATATGGATCTTAAATCGCAACAATGGATCAACATTTATATCTCAATTTGAATTTTATTTTGAAGATATAGTCATTGAAGGTATTGGTTGGCTTAATGCAATGACTCAAAACTACAGGTTTACAATCGTATCTATTTTTAAAACTAGTATTGTATTATCATCTGGTATCCCTCTCGCATCTCTGCGAGTCACGTGGTCCTCAAGTTTACTTCCTTGTGTCCTTGTTCTCCACTGTCTTATACCTAACATGAGAATCTTATACGTCGTTGTCAAGTCCTCTCATTTCTGTTTTTCTTAGTGTGATGAAATTGTGTGCGCGCGCGCGCTAATCTAGTTGTGCTTGCGGGGATTGAGCTCTGGCTCTTTGGTCCCGCCTCTCAACCTTCAGTCAACTGGTGTACATATTCCTGAGCCTATTGGGCTCTATCATATCTACATTTGAAACTGTGTATGGAGTCAGCCTCCACCACATCACTTCCTAGTGCATTCCATTTGTTAACTAGTTTAGTTAAGTGTGTGAGTGATCTCGCCAAAGGCCCACAGTACAGGTGGTGAGGCCAGGCAGGTAGCCATGGCTTCTGGAACTCACTCACACACATCTTGCCACAATCTCTTTGTCATTACCCATTGAGGAGTCGGTCCAGTGTTTTCCTTCCATATATGGAGATAGATGTGGTTCATGTGTGCAGTCAGATGTCAGTTTTAGCTAGGAGGCAGATATGTGGCTCGTGTGTGGAGGCGTCCACTGGGGCATACATACTCTTCCTCCGTTATTGAATCAAAAGTACATTTGGAGAGGCCCACACGGAGCCCCTGAGCCATGACGGCGCCATTTTCTTGCCTCCCGCCTCCCTCGACCAATGGCCGGGCTGGAGGGGCTCGGGCGGCGACCAATCAGCGGCCGCCGCCACCCTTTCATCGATCAGCGGGTGCTGAGTCGTCTTCCTCTACTCCTTGCTTGCCCCATAATTCTTCCCCTCGTGCCTCCTTCCTCCTTCCATTATCTCTCCCCTCCTCATCCCTAGCGAGGCGGACGCTTCTCCCCTCTACACCCCTCGCTTCCCCTTCCTCTCCGGCTAGCCTCCCCTCTACATGCATCTGCCTAATGAATAGAGGAACTGTTTTGTTTTCCATGAGAGTGACTCCCGCCATTGAGAGCCGGTCGAGGGTGACTCGCCTAGACCCAAAAGGATATTGACGCAGATCTGTACTAATACATTTTTATGGCCAAACTTGTAAGATATTTCTGGGTGTGGGTGTGGCTGGCGACAGCCTGGAGCCTCTTGACGGATCAATGCTCAGCGCCAGCCTCTCTGCTGCCACCACCACGGCCGCCGGCGCCGCTACCATACCACCAACACTACCACACCACACCATCATCCCCACACCACCACCACCAACACACCACACCACGACCAGCACCACACCACCACCACACCACACCACCACCACACCACACCACACCACAACCACACTACCAACACCTCACCACCATCACAACCACACCACCATCACCATCACAACCACACCACCATCACAACCACACCACCATCACCATCACAATCACACTACACTACCAACACCACAAACCACACCACACCACACCACACCACCCCTCATCACCACACCACACCACCCCACATCACCACACCACACCAGGTGGGTGTGGCTCCTATAGCCACATTCCACTACCATGTAACTGGCTCAACTGATAGAGGCTCTTGAGGCGAGGGTGCCTGTGCAGCTGGCTCACCAGCAGTGATCTGTGCAGCTGGCTAGCCATCAATGCTCTAACTGTACAGCTGGCTCGCCATCAGTGCTCTAACTGTGCAGCTGGCTAGCCATCAATGCTCTAACTGTACAGCTGGCTCGCCGGCAGTGCTCTAATTGTGCAGCTGGCTCGCCGGCCGTGCTCTGTGCAGCTGGCTCGCCGGCCGTGCTATAACTGTGCAGCTGGCACGCCGGCCGTGCTATAACTGTGCAGCTGGCTCGCCGGCCGTGCTATAACTGTGCAGCTGGCTCGCCGGCCGTGCTATAACGGTGCAGCTGGCTCGCCGGCCGTGCTATAACTGTGCAGCTGGCTCGCCATCAATGCTCTAACTGTGCAGCTGGCTCGCCATCAATGCTCTAACTGTACAGCTGGCTCGCCATCAATGCTCTAACTGTACAGCTGGCTCGCCATCAATGCTCTAACTGTACAGCTGGCTCGCCATCAATGCTCTAACTGTACAGCTGGCTCGCCATCAATGCTCTAACTGTACAGCTGGCTCGCCATCAATGCTCTAATTGTGCAGCTGGCTCGCCGGCCGTGCTCTAACTGTGCAGCTGGCTCGCCGGCCGTGCTCTGTGCAGCTGGCTCGCCGGCCGTGCTATAACTGTGCAGCTGGCACGCCGGCCGTGCTATAACTGTGCAGCTGGCTCGCCGGCCGTGCTATAACTGTGCAGCTGGCTCGCCGGCCGTGCTATAACGGTGCAGCTGGCTCGCCGGCCGTGCTATAACTGTGCAGCTGGCTCGCCGGCCGTGCTATAACTGTGCAGCTGGCTCGCCGGCCGTGCTATAACTGTGCAGCTGGCTCGCCGGCCGTGCTATAACTGTGCAGCTGGCTCGCCGGCCGTGCTATAACTGTGCAGCTGGCACGCCGGCCGTGCTATAACTGTGCAGCTGGCACGCCGGCCGTGCTATAACTGTGCAGCTGGCACGCCGGCCGTGCTATAACTGTGCAGCTGGCACGCCGGCCGTGCTATAACTGTGCAGCTGGCACGCCGGCCGTGCTATAACTGTGCAGCTGGCTCGCCGGCCGTGCTATAACTGTGCAGCTGGCTCGCCGGCCGTGCTATAACTGTGCAGCTGGCTCGCCGGCCGTGCTATAACTGTGCAGCTGGCTCGCCGGCCGTGCTATAACTGTGCAGCTGGCACGCCGGCCGTGCTATAACTGTGCAGCTGGCACGCCGGCCGTGCTATAACTGTGCAGCTGGCACGCCGGCCGTGCTATAACCTACTTAGCTAAACGAATTTTGAGTCCCCCATAACCTCACTATCACTCACAGGATGGGTGGTAGTGGACCCCACACTCACGCTGTGGGTGGTAGTGGACCCCACACTCACGCTGTGGGTGGTAGTGGACCCCACACTCACGCTGTGGGTGGTAGTGGACCCCACACTCACGCTGTGGGTGGTAGTGGACCCCACACTCACGCTGTGGGTGGTAGTGGACCCCACACTCACGCTGTGGGTGGTAGTGGACCCCACACTCACGCTGTGGGTGGTAGTGGACCCCACACTCACGCTGTGGGTGGTAATGGACCCCACACTCACGCTGTGGGTGGTAATGGACCCCACACTCACGCTGTGGGTGGTAATGGACCCCCACACTCACGCTGTGGGTGGTAATGGACCCCACACTCACGCTGTGGGTGGTAATGGACCCCCACACTCACGCTGTGGGTGGTAGTGGACCCCACACTCACGCTGTGGGTGGTAATGGACCCCACACTCACGCTGTGGGTGGTAATGGACCCCACACTCACGCTGTGGGTGGTAATGGACCCCACACTCACGCTGTGGGTGGTAATGGACCCCCACACTCACGCTGTGGGTGGTAATGGACCCCACACTCACGCTGTGGGTGGTAATGGACCCCCACACTCACGCTGTGGGTGGTAGTGGACCCCACACTCACGCTGTGGGTGGTAATGGACCCCACACTCACGCTGTGGGTGGTAATGGACCCCACACTCACGCTGTGGGTGGTAATGGACCCCCACACTCACGCTGTGGGTGGTAATGGACCCCACACTCACGCTGTGGGTGGTAATGGACCCCACACTCACGCTGTGGGTGGTAATGGACCCCACACTCACGCTGTGGGTGGTAATGGACCCCACACTCACGCTGTGGGTGGTAATGGACCCCCACACTCACGCTGTGGGTGGTAGTGGACCCCCACACTCACGCTGTGGGTGGTAGTGGACCCCCACACTCACGCTGTGGGTGGTAGTGGACCCCACACTCACGCTGTGGGTGGTAGTGGCCCCCACACTCCCACTGTGTTTTTTTTTTTTTTTTTTTTTTTTTTTTTTTTTTTTATTATTTTCTACCACAGACGTGGCCACACATTTACAATGCTAACCAGCATATATACATTTTCTTCTGTCCTCCATGGACAGGGTTAGAGAAATGTTAAACATGGAGTTCAAGGGTTTATTGAACACTCAACCACAGAAGGTGATTCGGTGCTTTTAAAATGCTAAGCTAACCTACATACGTAAATACATAGATACACAGATTTACGTATGCCCTACATAAAGTGTTTGATGTGTCTTTTACATAGTGTCATTAATGTACATTCATAAAGGTGAAATGTAATTCTGATCAGCTTCCATATATACTTTATACCCATACATATACATACATATATACACACACATGCATTCACATACATCTGTCTCATTTACCCTGACAGGGTGAGATAGCTGATAAAGAAACTAGTATGCAATTAAGCACTTAATCACTGAAGGTGATGAAGGTGCTTTTACAAGCTCAGGTTATATAGTTACATCACATACATACATTGTATGATTGATACATTACATGGTCAATTTTGGATACAAGTCCAATATATCATCAAGTGTTCCAGTACTCATATAGTAACTACAGAGTTCAGCATACCTTAGCCCAGGAGGGCGAAAGTCAGTCAGTATGGGACATTCTACAATATAATGTTCAAGAGAGTGCATGTTTTCTCTTTCACAAAGTTGACACATTGTGTACTCGACATTTGGGTTTTGAGAAAGCTGCCAGATACGTCTATATCCCAGGCGTATTCTGGCCACTATAACATCACATTGCCGGGTTCTTGTTCTATTAGTCCCATATGTGAATGTCTCCTCACGATATCTATCATAATATTTAATGCTACAACTTTCAGGTCTTTGTGAATTTGTTAGGTCGGTGAGATTTTCATTAGATATTTGTTTAAGTATTCTCTTTGTCACTGCTAATGAAACACCCATATCAATTTCTACCACTGGTTTTCTGCAAGCTGACTTAGCAAGCATATCAACAGTGTCATGCCTTGAGATGCCAACATGTGATGGTATCCATAGGAATTTAATCTCAAATCTGTTTTCTTTAGCAGCTAAAACATTCATTCGAATATCACTGACTATTTTCTGGGTGTCACTACTATGTGCATTCAGTGCCAGGAGTGCACTTTGCGAGTCACAGTATATAAGTCCACTGCCTTTGTCTTTTAAAAATTCAGTGGCTTCAGCCTGCAAGTTGGGTTTGAGTTGTACTTGCCCAGTCATTGACGCGCTTCATTGCTGTACGTACGAGAGAAGATTGTTCAAATATATTACATGCCCATCCGGTACATCGTCCACCTTCTTCTACAGAGCCGTCGGTATAGCACTGATACACATTGTTACCCATACTCTGAGTACTTTCAGTGATGCTTTTCAGTGTTAACTGTTTTAATAATGTAGTGTGCACACTATCTTTCTTGGGCGCATTTACAAAATCAACTGATAGATCCCAGTTATCCCATGGAGTAGTTGGCTGATTAATCATTAGTTGAGTTGGGTACATATTTAATATTTTGATGGAGTTGGCTAACTTGTAGAACCAATATACATAATCAAATTTCGTTCTTCTTCTATAGACCTCAGGTGAGTGCAGCATATTAGAAAGTTTAGCTTGAAACTTCATGTGTTGTCTAGATCTACTCAATGCCTTCACGCCGAAAACTGTGCTAATAGACAAAATTTTCTCACTTATGGTAGGTAATTTTAACTCTGCTCTCATATTAACTATTCTCGTGGACTTTGGAGCCCCAAGGATGAGACGCATAGCTTCATTTTGCAAGGTTTCAAGAGATTTCAGCTCGTGGGTGGTAGTGGACCCCACACTCACGCTGTGGGTGGTAGTGGACCCCCCACACTCACGCTGTAGTTGGTAGTGGACCCCACACTTATGCTGTGGAACACCATGGCACGCTGCCTGATGCTGAGGTCATTCCTACACTTTGTTAATGCTGAAGGCTGCAGAAGCAGCACACACCACACCCCGACAAGCAGCTACATAAATACAATAATAATAATACTAATAATTATTATCACAATGGTGTGATATATTAACGAGGGACACCACCACTATATGTGTAGGAACACCACCACCCGTAGGCCAGAGTGTAGGCTGTAAAAACCTTGGATGGGCTCTAGTTTGGGACCGCCGGACCCTCAGTCAATTCAGTAGATTTCCTGGTTGGTTGTCTGTCATCCTATCGTGGCAACGTGGGTTAAGGCGACATAACTAAGGAAATTAAAAAAGTTGTTCAATTTCAACCAAACTTTATTATTTAGTTTTATATGAAAAGGGTTTTAATTGGTCCAAGTTATAGCCTCCCAGCCTGAACAGAGATGGAGAAAAATAAAAAGTGAAATTTTCAATGAAATTTCACAATTTTCAAAATTTTATAGCAAA
The DNA here is from genome assembly GCF_040958095.1 of Procambarus clarkii. Lineage (NCBI taxonomy): Eukaryota > Metazoa > Arthropoda > Malacostraca > Decapoda > Cambaridae > Procambarus > Procambarus clarkii. The sequence goes on from NC_091238.1 coordinate 17,779,197, forward strand.
CACAATTGTCAACTGAAGTCATTTTTATGACTCAGCTTTCACAATAGCGTCTAATAAAGGATTCTCAAGTTTTGTCTCCAACATATGTTTAATTTAACTAAACAAAAAATGTGTTCGTCACCCCAAAAATTATACAATAAATTGATGGAAATATTTATCAAATAAGTAAATGGACTTATGAAAAACATAGGTTGTGACATTTGTGGCGCCAGACACTACATACAAGGTGCAAGTTTCAGGATATATAAAGCAAAGAGGTGTAAAAGCCTGAAATTGTAAATTACTTCCTTGAAATAATGATATTAAAGACACTGCCACCTGAGTGGCTGAGGTTAACCTCGACCGATTTCCTTCACAATAGGCACCCTTACAGTTAGCCATACGCTCAGTAACCTGTACAAGTTTCATACAAATCGCCTGATAACAAAAATGAGAAATAAGAAATACAAAAATTAAAATTATATTTGGATAAAACTAGGAGGTTTAAACCTTTATTAGAAACTATTGTGATAGCAGTGTGAAAGAAATGATTTCAGAGGACACTTGTGTTTGATAATTTTGAACATTCTTTGAAAAATAAGTTTAATTTTTTTCTCCCTCTATATTTAGGCTGCGATACTGAACTTTGGAAAAGTTTGAGCCATTTTCATACACAACTAGTCAACAAAGTTTGATTGAAATTGAACAACTTTTAATTTTATTGAATTTTCGTTAAGGTATTTTAGAGATTAAAATGTATGTTGAATTTCTTTATTACAGTAGAGTATAATTGCAAGAATTCCTACCTTTGGCATACTAGAGATGTGCACCAACACTGTATTGTGTTAGGAAGGCAAGTGTTCACTGTTTACACAAAACTGTTTACACAAAACTGTTCAGTCACTCAACAACTGTACACCTTCAGCCATTTGATATACATATGCTTTACACATCCACCGATTCTACATTAAATATGAACATGTAACAATTTCCTTTAATAATGAAACTACAATGTTGTTTGTATCATTTATTTAGGCTACATGTCAAAAACTACAGTACTGCATTTTTTAAGATAATTAAGATATTAACACCCAAGACATTTGTACAAGGCACTTCAAGACTATGTTCCAGACCATCACTGTTGATGAGAAGACTGAAAATTTCTTGTTAGGAAGGAAAATGGTCCTAAAAGTTACTTGAACATAGCAACAATTGTGCATTCTCTTGCCGAAGCCTTGATAATTCTTCAATGGACAGTGTTATAGCATCTCCACTTGAGTAACTTTCATTATGGACAACAGACTCTTACAAAGGTACAAAATTGTACCCCCTTCAATTTTGTTGAAGGATACCAAAAAAATTAATTCATTGGCAATTTTAGAAGTAGGTAAGTATTTTCCTGTTATAAATTATTCAATGTAATGTTAGAAGTAAACAGTATTCTGTAAACAGTTTTCTGTAAGGTTTTCTGAAAACAGCTTTCTGAAAAAAACATATTTTATGAAAAAAAATTATCTAAACATGTTTTCTAAAAAAAAAAGTTTTCTGAAAAAGTTATCTGAAAAAAACGTTTTCTGAAAAAGTTATCTGAAAAAAACGTTTTCTGAAAAAAAAAAGTTTTTTCTAAAAAAAATTTTTTCTCAAAAACAAGCGTTCTCAAAAAACAGTTTTCTGGAAACAATCCTCTAGAAACAGCATTCTGTAAGGTTTCCTGTAAAAAGTTTTTTGAAAGCAGTTTTCTGAAAACAGTTTTGGTAACAATTTTCTGAAAAGTTTTCTAAAAACCATTTTCTGAAAAATATGCTTTCTGAAAAACATGAATTTCTGAAAAACATGTTTTTTTTTTACAAATATGTTATTTAAAAACATGTTTAAAAAAAATCTGATTTTTTTTTTAAGTTTTCTGAAAAATGGTTTTCTAAAAAACATTTTTTTGAAAAACATGTTTTTAAGCCCAGCCCCCTGTCTGCCACCGTTCTGCCCCCTGTCTGTCCGAGTCTGCCCCCTGTCTGCCACCGTTCTGCCCCCTGTCTGCCACCGTTCTGCCCCCTGTCTGCCACCGTTCTGCCACATGTCTGTCCCCTGTCTTCGACCTGCCTGCCCCATGTCTGTCACTTGCCTGCCCCTTTTCTGTCCCCTGTCTGCTCCCCCTCACGTGTTCATTCCGTGGTTCTCATGCCAGCAGTATAGAGCAGTAACGTGTCCACAGCCGCAGACAACACGGCTGCTGTGCCACCTCTCACTCCTCTACAATGTGACTACGTGCAGTTATTTCCACGTTGCATGTAAACACTGCACCTGCACTGCATTGAGCTTCAGCTTGACTGTTAATTAACCTTGTGCAGGCAGAGCTTCTAGTTGCCGAGCTGTAATGTGGTGCGAATCTGTACCTGTAGTCAGAGTCCGGAATTCTCAGTTGGCCGGCCGTGATGGCTTGGTCCATTTGAAGTGGTGAGGTATCACATTAACATATACCAGGAAAAGATCATCATGGGAAATGAGGGGTAGGCCTTCGACAAACCGGCGGCTTCCTGTCCTCGTCGAAGCCACTAGGGGTTAGTGTCCCTCGGGTAAATCGGGTAAAATTTAGCTACTGGTGTTTATGTGCGTCGTGGCCATATAATTCTTGTGAGAAGGTGTGGTACTGGAGCCAGCAGTTTGTGATCCCAGTACCTAGCGTCGTAGGGATCTCCCATGTTGTCTTAATTGCTATTCCTCGCACTTGTTGCGAGGATCAACGTCCCCGGGGGCCCGGTCTCTGAGCACGCCTTCTGTGGTGCCACTAGAAACAACGTTTCCGTTAGTGTGAATGAATCTAAGTTTCATTCACACTAATTCAGTTAGACATTTGAATGCTGCAATCCCGCTTTAATATACTTAATTCACTACATATTATTTGAAATAATAAACTAAATAATGTAACTATATTATAAGGAAGTTACAATTATCATAGTGATGAATCTTTCAAGCAAGAAATTATTACAGTAAAATAATAATAATAATAATTATTATTATTATTATATAAGGTCTTTGTATGTAGATAGTCACCATTCCCAGAAAAATTAGCACGTTACTTATGCGTTGGTTTAATTTGTTTTCAAGTATAAGTATGTTTATTGAGACAAGAAAAAATACATCTCAAAGGGATAGAGTAGCTTAGGCTATTTCTACCTCCTCCTACTTCAAGTCCCTCAAGCGGCGCACAAATTCAGTGAGTACAAATACACAATTCACAATACAAGAATCCCATTTAACATTGCAGGTTAATATAGTAAACACAGCATATAAGTGCTACACTCTTGGGGCAAAATTCTTGTAGTTCCTAAGTATACTGTCTATCATACCATTATCACACATCCGAACAATTTGATGTGGTACATTACTTATTTCATTATTTCTATAATTATCAATAAGTTGACACTCTAATACATAATGTTCTAAGGTGTGGGCGTGCGGCATACTACATAATTTACACTCCATATCTTTTTCACTGACATCAACACCGTATTGCCAGATATATTTGTATCCTAATCTTTATCTCATGTAAATTGAAGCCTTCCAAGTAGACTTTCCTCTACCATAGGTGAAGGACGAATGTGTATTTATTAATGAACAATTCTTAAGTATGTTACTCCTGTCAACCATTGCCATTCTCTTTACCATTTCTTCACTCTCTTGGATCACCTTGATTCTTGCTTTTATTTGTTTCAAGGTTATCTGACATACAACATCAACAAGTTTTTCTCCGTGGCTCTCTTCGCTATTTCATCAACTACCTCATTCAACAGTATTCCCACATGTGAAGGGATCCACATGAATCTTACTTTATACCCATTTTTTTCTAATTTCTTAACATTCTCTCTACACTCTATCACAATATTCTGGTATACTGGGCGTCTGCTATTTAAAAACTAACGCTCCTCTCCTGTCAATAAAGAATGTAGCGAGTAAACCTATACTCGCTCCATTATCTCATAATCTTAATGGCATAACTAATTACACAAGCTATAATAACAGGGCAGATCTTATTGAAACTTTTAAAATACTGATAAATTTGGAGGATGTTGATCCAGACAATTTCTTCAAAAGGTCAGATGTAACACAGACAAGGAGCAACGGTTTTAAGCTCAACAAGCCGCAGTGTAGGACTGAGAACAGGAGATGCTTCTTCACCCACAGGGTGAAGAACCCATGGAACCGCCTACCCGCCGAAGCCGCAAAGGCCAAAACTCTGTTAAATTTTAAAATCCAGCTGGAAAAGATCATCCAAGCAAATGGGGAGACCTTCGACAAGCCGCCGGCTTCCTGTCCTCATCGACGCCACTGTATTAGTGTCCCTTGGGTAAATTCAGATATGACGATGGATAATTGTTCGCCCCGTCACTAGGATTTTCTCCACGACCTTGGAGGTGTGAGAGTTTAGGCTGATTGATGTGTAGTTTTCCGGTGTACTTCTACCTTTCTTGAATAAGACAGAAGCGACTTTTGCATACTGCCAATCTTGGGGGAATTTTACTCGGGCAAGGGACTTCTGAATAGGAATTTCAGTGGTAAATAGAATTCTTTTACGATTCTAAATAAAATTCCATCCACATCAGGAGCATTGAAATCGTTTAATTTGTTCTTCCTAATTATCTTGCATGTAATTTTCTCATCTCATTTCTCTTTATCATCTACATTCATGACCTTCCAAATGCCTTTCAACACCTCAAGCCAATTTTATTTGCTGATGACACAACCTTCATTTACTCCAGTCCTAACCCTCTTATTGTCAATGACACAGTGAATACTGAACTAAATAAAGTCCATCTCTGGTTAACTGCTAAAAAACTCACCTTTAGTATTGACAAAATCTTCTATATTTTTGTTTGGTAATAAATCCTCAAATCTAATTAATCTACGAATTAACAATATCCATATTAGTAAGAAAGTAGATGGTAAATTTCTTGGTGTTCTCATTGACAATAAGCTAAATTTATAGGGCCACATTCAAAATATAGCTAAGAAGTTTACAAAAAATTGGTATTCTTTCTAAACTCAGATATTATGTACCTCACCCTGCCCTGGTTACGCTCTATTATCCTCTCATCATTATCTCAATTATGGTATCTGTGCTTGGGGATCTACTACCCAAAATCATCTACGTCCTCTAATTACTAAACACAAATCTGTTATTATAACAATAACAAACTCTGGTCTCAGACAGCACTCTGCTCCCTTACTCAAATCCTTGAATATGTTGAATATTAAGACACTGCACATCTTCTCAAATGTACTCTACATATACAAAACTTTGAACTGTAATGACAATCCTGACCTTAAACGCTTCCAAGAAGGTTGTAACAGAACCCATGGACACCACACTAGAAACAAATATCTATTTGATATTCTAAGAGTGCGACTTAACCAATCTACAAATGCTCTGCAAATTAAGGTACCCAGAATGTGGAATGACCTTCCCAATCATGTCAAAGACTACCTCTCTCAATCAGTTTAAGAGAAATACTAAGTACTATCTAATAAACTCCATGTAACCTACCTTACCTCCTAAATGTCAACCTATGTCTTGCTATTTTCAAACAATACTGACTACTGACCAACTTGTATAACTGCTGATATCTTCAAGGTATAAACTTGTACAAAAACATGTATAAAAAAAATGTAGTCTAGTTCAAATTACTTCTGCTGATCTATTGCTATCTCTGCTGTTCCATCCAACATAAAACTATTGTCAGTATTTCTTTTTTTTTAACTTTTTCAGTCCACTTCATTCTTTTGATCTCAATTAGTTTCTTATTTTTTTAAGTGTTTTTCCACATCTTGCCGAAACGCTTTGAGTACTAGTGGCTTTAGGCATGGTATATACTAGCTCTATCTAGAAATGCAACATTGTAACTCATTTCGTATGTACTTTAACCTGAATAGACATTATTATTATGGAGATAGCCCTTGACCCGTTTAATTTTCCTGCTTCAAAGATCCGTGAAGGTGTTGGGACGTTTTCTAATATTTCTAGTGTGAACACTGATGTAAAGTATCCACTCAGTGCGGCAGCTACCTATTTATCGTCAGTTATAACTTAGCTGATGTTTTCTTGCAAGGATCCCATTGTGACCTTTATCTTTATCTCTGAGACGTCCGCCCCAGGCGCCTGGGCCCCGAGTCCAGGCCACACAAGCAAGTCCCCCAGAAGCTCTCAAAACGTGTATAGGTCCCCGACGCCAAACGGCCGCCACACGGCCGCCACAGGTCATATACCGGTACATTTTAGGTACTCGTTTCCGGTGACCCGGTCACGGCTTGCCCAGACGTCTGGTGTAAGTCTCCCTATATCCCTGGGACTGGTCCTAGCTGCTCTCGCTAATCTCAGTAGGTTTACCTGGCCTCCTATCTTCCGCCTATGGAAAAACCATAAGGTAAACGAGATCTTTTTTTTCTGGAATGTTTACACATTTCTTACATTTGTTATAGACCTACATCTAAATTCATTTGATATTTTCGCCCTCCAATGTGATGATAAAAAAAATACTTAAGTTACTCAACGTTCGTTTTCTATGATTAATGTGTTTTTTTGATAGATATTATACTTATTTAATATTGCATAACTACAATAACACTGGCCTGGAGTGTCCGAAATCTCCTTGAATACTTGATAATTGAATGATGTGGAGGTGTAATTAATATATTAGTGTGTGGTGTGAAGGAGAGCGGCAGTGTGAGGCGGTGACGCAGGCGAGAGAGGGGTGCCAGGCGGCTCTGTGCGCTCACGGTAAGGGAAAATACTTTTCCATGTCTGGTTACTGGCCAATATTGCCTTCCCTGGCTCTGTGGTAGGCACTGGCTCCTGTGGGTGTCCAGGAGGTGTGGCTGTGACGCGCCCCCCCTCTCCCCGGGCACGGCAATACATGCCATCAATTTCCTCTGGCACTTGTGGCGAGCCATATCAGGGTGCTGCTATCTGTGCCTTGGCTCTCCTTATCACAGGCACAGTGCCACGCCTTCAGGACAACACGGGGCTCTTTGTCAAGTCCTCATGCCATGTTATTTACTAATAATTCTGCTCTCCGTGTGTTCATCACTTGGTAAACCGAGGGCAGTATCAGCTTCCTCAAGCTGGCACTGGACCTGAGTGCCACTGGTGTGACCTGTAGTCTGGACCTGACCTGACCTCACTCGTTACGTGTCGTCCCCGAACCTGGTTTGACTCACTGACTCGTGTAGTGTCAGCTGTAGTTTCACCTCGCTCATTAACTAGTGCTGTCATCTATGCTTAGCCCATACTCGTTGGTACTGGCGTCTGTAAATCAGTCTTGAGTTTCCCTCTAACTTGACCAGACTCGTTTACATCATCATCTTGTAACTAAACCTGATTCCTTAACTCATACTGTACCATAACCTCAATTCTTGGAACATTAGCAAACCTCTCTGTCGATTGGAGGTGGACTTAAGAATGTTTCTTAAGGGGCAACTTAAGGAGTAGTCCTTAGCACATTCACCTTGAATGTTTGAAGATTTGGTCTAAATCGTGGGCAGGTTGCGACAAGTGTTCACTGCTACTTGCGACTGCTTGACTGTGCACCACCAGTGGTTGGGCACTGTTCCATCGTTCCGTCCTCATATCCCAGAACTTAAATCTACCCCTCGTATCCTTTCCTATTTCCATATAGTCAAACTGGCTTAGCACTGTTTCCCGATAATTATCTTGTCTGGATGTGAAACAGTAGGCAAATTATGCAAGTTTTTTGTGAAAACTGTGGCACTGAACACCCTACCTCCAGTTCCTGACTCAAAACCAAAATTTCAACATACAAAAATGTGTGTTCCTTCCTCTAGTGATGATGTCTTGTTTATTTTATTTATTATTAGTTTTTTAAATATACAAGAGTTCTTACATTCTTGTAAAGCTACTAACACACACAGCATCTCCTCCTGGCTGGGGAGGATTTACTGGGCGCAAATATTTAACTGTAGCCTCTGTTTAACTCAACAGGCTAATGAGTACTTGGTTGTAAAAACGATTCTTTGCGGCGGGGATCGTATTCCAGGGACCTGCCCGGAATGCTACGCGTACTAGTGGCTGTACAAGAATGTAACAACTCTTGTATATATCTCAAAAAAAAAAAAAAAAAAATCGGACAGGTCCTTAATCCTAATTTTCCCAGGAATATGACCAGTCAAATTGTTTAACAACTTCAGGTACCCAATTACTGCTGGGTGAACAAAGGCGTTCAGTTATGGATTGGCGCCTAGTCAATTCTCCCCGGCCAGGATACAAACGCGGGCCAAATCGCTCGCTAAGTGTTATACCACGGCACCACAGGGACAACTCAGTCGGTTGTTTTATTGGAACACACTGCTCTTCTTTCTCTAGTTTGTCTCTATAGGGGAGTCGAGGTGCTAATATGGCATCAATGACATCGTTACTAGGTCAATTATTTATGCTCAAAATGCTGCATTTAAACAGTGGCTTTATAAAGATTTTTAGCTTTGTATACTTTATAAAGTATACAAACCGTGCCCGAAACGCTTTGCATACTAGTGGCTTTAGGTGTTATATGTACTTGCTCTTTCTATAAATCAATCATTATGTTTGTAACTTATCTATGTATGTACTTTTACCTGAATGAATATTTGCTTTGAAATACTGTACCTAAGTGACTACTAACTAATCCATCATAAATCTTAATCAAAATATATTACAGTATTATTGTTGTTGTTATTATTATTATTATTATTATTATTATTATTATTATTATTATTATTATTATTATTATTATTATTATTATGCTGTCTTGTTTTGCAAGTTGAAATTCACTAAACATGTTAAGGGCAAAATTTACATTTAAAAATTTTAACCACCAAGATTGCTGACACAGTTTACTGTACTATATTCTACTATAATATGCCCCTGCTTGCACAGGCATATTTGTAATGTAACCTTTCTGTTGCAACCAAAATTCCATTGCATCTGAGTTTTTTTTTTTTCTTAGCAAACATTGTTTTATGCGCATTTTCATGCCAACTTCACTTAATTTAAAAAGTATAATACTGTACTGAATATTTTATTGTTGTATATTTTTTTCTCCCTATTCTGGTTACAAGTCTAGATTCTATGGTGTCTAGTTATCATAGAAACCTGAAGAAAATGGAGTGATGAAGCATATCATTAGAAGGTATATCCTTATAGAGAGACTCTTAGAGGGTCCCAGTAGTACAGTTGGGTTCATTCTCAACTCACAATCAAGAATTTTGAATTTGAATCCTGGGCAGGACAGCAATGGTTGGGAGCATTTCCTATCACCTAATACCCTTCTCCATCTAGCAGTAAATAGGTACCCCAGGAGTTAGTTAGCTTGTTGTGGGTTGCAACCTGGGGAGGGTCAGTAATTCAACCCTGGGCGGAACCTCGATATATATCTAACATGTACTTTATGTATAAACTGGATGCCTATCCCCAGCATTACTGTATATGGTATTATGATGGCTGGCCTTTATTTTCATATACACTCCACAATCAAGTGCAATGCAGAAGTGCATGTACAGCACATGGGTTTTGTATATATTTACTGCTGGCAAAGTTGCCCCATCTCTGTGTAGTCTTCAGTTACCAACCATCTGTTAAAAAAAAAGAAAGCTATGGCATTTGCAAAAGTCCATTGAACAAAACCACAAAAAACAGGAACTCTTTGAATATACAGTACATACTTCAAAAAACTTTGAATCATGAAAAGTAGATACAGTAACTGAAACAATAAATGTTATAACAATATTTTCCATGATTCAGTGCATGGTTCATATGAAAATCATATTTTTGTATCAAATTTCAATGGTTATGTTTATCTTAATTTGCTCTCTTTTGTATTCAGGCAAATGTATGGTCCTTAAACTGTCTGTAGGAGGACATAGGTAGACACCTTGGAAGACGGTCATGGATAAAAAGCAACTCCAAACACTGGTACTGAAATTGGCACCTTTTTTAATGTCTGGGTACTCAAACCATCTCCAAATCATTTGAAAATGTTGTCAATGATGCCAACCACACCATGATTCCTTGTACAGTATATTAATATCAAACCCCGAGCAGTCACAGGTTTCAAAGGAATGATTCATCCAACATGGATTTCCAATCACTAGTCTCCAGATACATGCAGAAGGGTGGAAAAATAAATGACACCAAACAATATGAAAACAACACAAAATAGTACTAACACCCTGCTACTGTGTTAATAATATCAGATCTAAAAGCACATTGGTTCCCATGAAATGAACCATCTAACATTGGGATGCCTAGTGCCAGTCTCCGACAACATAGGATACTAGTCTCTTGACATTCACTGGGCAGAATAGCCTGGAACCAGATTCTGTCAGTGTTGCCAATAGCATGGAACTAAAGGGGAATATAAAATAGACTATAATACAGTGTGTATTTCATGATTATACTAGCAGTATTTTTTTTTTTTTTATATTAGTGATATGTCTCACCATCTGGAGACTGACTCCATGATATCTGGACCCTAATCTTGCAACAAATCTCGGGATACCACTACAGTATATTTGGTTAAAATTGCCATAGGTTTTGTATGTACCTCATGTATTCCAGTGTCATTTTATAGACCGCCTCTTCTTCTGATTCATACCATAAGTTTTACAATTAACATTATATAACGTAGTTCATGAAAGTCAATAATTTAGCTTTTCAAAGTGTCCAATAATCAACAATAACCAAAGAACTTGCACGAAGAAAGTTTGTTAGGCAAGCATTCTTTTAATAAAAGAATTTACAGATTTTTCTTAGCCTAAGGAAATAATACTATACATTACTATACTATATTAAGATTTCCCAATGTGATTTCACATTATTGGGGACAGGAAGTCTGTTAAGCTTATCAAGGTCCCTCTGCCCAATAGCGGGTCTTTTCTAGGATGCGGCCTACAATTGTTCATCTAACTGTAAATGGGAATCTAGAAGCTAGGTTCCTATTTACAGTTAGGTGAACAGAAGCTTGTGATAACTTGTTTTGGATAACTTCACTTGCGCAAGTGTTATTAGCAATAGAGATGACTACTGTGAATATACCTTTGCTCAATTTTTGGTCAAATCCCTTAATTAAATTGTCAATAACTATTTTTTTTTAAATATATTCAAGAATGCTTACAATCTTGTACAGGCACTAGCAAGTCCATTTCGGGCAAGTCCTTAATCTGAATTTTCCCCGGAATACGACCCACCAAATCGTTTAACAACCAGGTACCTATTCACTGCTTGGTGAACAGAGGCTACTGTTAAGGATTGGCGCCCAGTAAATCCTCCCCGGCCAGCATATGAACCCAGGCCAAAGCACTTGCAAAACGCCAGGCGAGTGTGTTACCACTTTGCCACAGGGACTGGAAGGAGGTATTGGAGCTATGTATAAAATTCTCAGTACTGTACTAATACAACTGTATTCTCGGATAATTTAAGGGACTTAATCATAAACAACAAACTCGACAAAAACCACATCATCCTAGGAGGAGACTTTGACATTGTCAACAAATTAGCCCTCAAGTCAAATTCAGTACAGTACTGTATTTCCTAAACAGCATGAACTCCTGTATGCTAATTCCCACAATCACCAAGCCCTCACAAATTACTCAAACATCTTCTACAACCCTGGACCACATAGTAACTAATATAACAGCCCCCCTTGTCTCTGGTATAATCACCTGACAGAACAACCAATCACTATCCTACCTTCCTCTCAGCAAACTTGAACATAACACCCTCAGTTACCAGTGAATTTACCCTTTAGACTGCACAGCAAACCAGCAATATGGAACCTTATGAATGCACTTCACAATATAAACTGCCAAAAGATTAAACAACCCCTACCTCACAAGTGGCATACGTAAAGAAATTAACAAGAAACATGAATATAAATAATAAATAAAATGTTTATTCAGGTTAAAGTACATACTGTACATACAAGATGAGTTACAAACAGAATGTTAGATTTCTAGATAGAGCTAGTACAGTACATGTACTGTATATATTATGCCTAAAGCCACTAATATGCACAGTGTTTCGGGAAAGATGTGTGGAAAAACACTTAGACTATTTTTAAAACTTCACTGTAATTGAGATCAAAGCATAAATTGAAAAGGGGGAAAAACTAATAATAATTATATGATTGATGGAACAGCAGAAGAAATTTTAACTAAATAAACAGAAGACTACAATTTTCTTCAATTGTACATATACATGGCAGATATCAGCAGTTATGCAAGCTGTTTAATAATCAATATTGTTTAAAAAAACAACAACATAGGATTGGCCTAGTTACAAAAGAAGAAGTCAAGAGATACTCGTCAATGATTACCAATATAATACGAAGAGCCAAAGTTTCCTTTTATGAGAAAAGATTTAAAGAAGCAAAAGGAAATATGAAAATTACATGGAAAGCCATCTCTAACATCCTAGGATCTAAACAACAAGCAGATAACTCTCTAAAGATGGTTACACACTTGTAAGAGACTTAGACATTGCAACTGAATTCAATAGTTTCTTTTCATCAATTGGTGCTAACCTTGCCAGAAAAATCCCAGAGACCCAGACACGTGTTACTACATATCTCGCCTGCAGCTATCCTAACTCACTACTCCTTTTACCAGTCAGCCTGACAGACATTATATCCATAATTCAATCGCTTAAAACCAAAGCTGGGAACATTAGTGAAATACCATCTATGGTATATAAGAGTGCTCCCCCTGCTCTTGCACTACCCATAGCTCTACTATTCAACAAATCTCTAGAGTGCCATACGTTTCCTGATATCCTTAAAAAAGCAAGAGAGACGCCAGTTTATAAAGGAGGTGGTACAGCTCACATAAACAATTACAGACCAATATAAAATCTACCTGTACTTTCAAAAATATTTGAAAAAATTACAGTACTGTGTTTACAAACAGCTCTATTCCTACTTCATAAAATTCAACATACTAAGGCCCTGCCAGTTTGGCTTCTGTTCCCAAAATGAGTACCAATGATGCCATAATTAGTCTGCTTAATATAATCTACACAGCCCTTGACACAAATGAGTTCCCAATTGGCCTCTTCATTGACCTGCAAAAGGTCTTTGATACATGCAACACAACCAAAAAAAATGAGTAAAAAAACAATGTATGATTTCTAAAATCAGATATTATGTTCCCCACTGCTCCTCTCATTATGCTACATGCTAATCTATCCCTATATTACATATGGTATCTGTGCGTGGGGTTCAACCATTGCAAATTACCTGAAACTCATCATCACTCGGCAAAAATCTGCTGTCAGAACTATAACAAACTCTGTCTTTAGACAACACACAGCCCCTCTGTTTAAGTACCTTAACATGCTAAACATACATTCACTCCACACATTCTTATGTGCTATTTACTTGTACAAACTCTTGTTCCTAAATGCTAATCTTGATTTGAAACTTTTCCCTTGATAGATGTGGTGCTCATGGGGTATATTACATCAGAAATAAATCTTTGATATCCCGAAAGTCAAGCTAAATCTGTGCAAACACTCCATGCAAATAAAAGGGCCCAGTCTATGAAACTCGCTCCCTGATGAATTGTGAAATAGTCCAACCTTTACCTTTTTCAAAAGTAAAACCAAAGAGTACCTAATTTCATCCTCATAGTTTCCTACCTTGTACTTGTAACTCACACTATAACTTACACTACCCACTTCCCCAATTTTAGTACTTAAGACATATCTTTACCAGTGTAATCACCTCTATCTGTTTATTGGATGTACCTATTCATCTTACCTGATATGTTTGAGTGAGAGCCTGCACAAAATGCTATGCGTGTTAGTGGCTTTGCAAAAATGTAAAAATACCAATCTTATGTATCTCACCAACCCATTGTACCTTCTTGTGAATAAATTTATTATTATTATTATTATTATTATTATTATTATTATTATTATTATAGGCCTCAGATGTATAAAAGTGTGCCCCAAATTAAACCCAGGACCAATAAACTGTGAGCTAACTGTGCAAATGCATCTTTGTTTTTATTTTTGTCGAGTAATAATAACTGAACATTAACCAAACCACACACTAGAAGATGAAAAGACGATGATGTCTCGGTCCATCCTGGACCATTATCAAGTCGATTGTGATGAGACGATGATTGATAAAGATTAAGCCACCCAAGAGGTGGCACGGTCATGAATAGCCCGTAAGTGATGAGACGAGGGAGATATGGGCATAAGTAAGGCGAGAGAGAGGTGAGGAGGAAACCTTAAGAGGAAGGTAAGAGCACGGCAAAAGGAACGGAATGGATAGGTGAAATAAAGGGTGTAAGGGGATAATAATAAGGGTAAGAATTGGAATGGTCTAACCATCCTTTTTTTTTTTTTTTTCTTTTTTTTCTTTCGTTCCCATTCTTACTCCTATTATTATCCCCTTACACCCTGTATTTCACCTATCCCTTCAGTACCTTTTGCCGTGATTTTACCTTCCTCTAAGGTTTCCTCCTCCTCGCCTCTCTCTTGCCTTACTTATGTGGTCCAGGATGGACCAAAACATTGTCATCTTTTCATCTTCTAGTGTGTGGTTTGGTCAACATTCTTCAGCCACATTATTGTGACTCGTCATCTGTGAATAGCTGAACCTTACTTATTCATAGTTTTTGTGATAATAAAATACAGTACAGTATTTATTTATTTATATTTATCACATACAGGAAGTCTGTAAGGCCTCTCAAGGTCTAAGTGCAAGGATATTCAGCTAGTGTTATTCAGTGTTACTGTTATTCAGCTAAAAGTCAAGGTTGTTATGGATTGCATACTGGGGAAGGTTAGTAGTTGGCCTAAGGGATAGGATAGGGGTGAATTCCGGTAAGCCTAAGTACAGGCTTTGTGTTCCTGGCAACAGGAATAGATGAGGGTGGCGAGTTTGAGGCTTATAGACTACAGGTATTATGAAACCTTCAATCCTCATCTAAAATGGTAATCTACATGTAACTACAATATAACAATGGTCTCCGATGATTTTGCCAGAGTTGTCTACAATCAGTAAAGTATCAAATGAAAAACCAGCGATATACATTAAAGTGGAACAACAAATAAACTTAGTCTTTTGTCCAATTGGATTAAGACTGGCCCTGCCTGGGAGTTAGGCAAGTGTTGTGGGTTGCATCCAGGGGAAGGTTCACATCCCAGTTGGTCTTGAATGACCTTGATAAGCCTAAATGCAGGCTTTCAATACCCAACAATGGGAGTTAATGCTTATTAAACTCAATGAATAATGGCACTGGGGTTAAAGGAGAACAACTTCAAACAGCGACCAGCATGTCTAAAATTATATATTTATTCTTCAAACTTATGACTCTGCCTTCCATCCTAAACCATTAGCTTAACAGAATATCTTATGAACAAAAGATTCTTTGATGGCTTCCAAAGTAACATACAGTACAGTTCATGGTGTTTGTTAATTATGTGGCTTACTGTAAATTATTAGTTCAAAATATACTGTACAGTATATGAAAAAATAGATAGGTTCCTGTGACCCCTTAAACCTGTCATATACAGTATTGCTATTCATAGGTATAGTAGGTTAAAACTATGAAAATTAACACTTGGCAAACAAGTGGGAGAAGCAAAGATCGCAAACCTTGGAGGAGCTGACTACGATTATGGAAAGTCTTTTATCGTTTCATAAAATCTCTAGCAACTCTCGTGTGCACTACTTCAGACAGCCAACCTTAAGAAGCAGAGAATTCTTATGTGGTGGAGATGCCTCGTAGTTTTCAATGAATTTCCTCAACCTTTTTCTTTGATGACCGTCCCTGAGAGAGGGAACGCAATACTTTCATTGATCTTCAGGTCGAATCCTCGGGGCGCACTTCTTTTCAGGATTGATTTATTCATTTATTTATTTATTTGTTTATATACAAGAAGGTACATTTTGGGTTAACAGAGAACAGAAATTAAGTTGATTTCACATTCTTGTAAAGCCACTAGCACACATAGTGTTTTGGGCAAGGTTTTATTTGCAATTGTGCTTCTTAACTTTCTTCCTTGTTGCTATAATAACAAATCATAATAAAAAATTATGATGTTCCTCATATTGCTTCATCACTTAAGTCACTGACTTTTAAATGTCACAAGAGTTGTCAGAATTTGTCTTTTGATTTTGGCACTAAATGTATCCTATAATAATGCTGAAATGCTCGTACTGTACAACATTTTTATTTTTCATTTTTTAGTTAGTTTAAGAGGTCTTATACTGACTTCTTCACCAAACTAGTTTGTTACTTGAGATAAACTTGTATAACTTGGAACTCATACTAAATGGATAATTTATTATAAACGTAACAATATATTTTATAGGATAAAAACCCACTTGTGTACAGTATTTATGAAATTTATGTAAAGAATATATACCAAGTCTTTCCACTCTCCTGAGTGCTTTATCAAGGTCTGTGTGTGTGTGTGTTCACACGTTCAGACCTTGATAAAGCACTCAGGAGAGTGCAAAAGACTTTGTGTGTCAATTCCTTACATAAATTTCACAAATATACAAGTGGGTTTTTATCGTATGTTATTATGTCTGTGAGAAGACATTACCATTACTTACATATTTTATTTTATACACTAGCTAATTCCCTGTATATTTGTGACCTTTACATTTATTGTTTTCACATTCCAAGCTGTAAAGTTCTGTATTTATGACACTCTGTAGGTGTGCAGAATCGTATTCATAGCTTAATGAACTGTGTAATAATGTAGTGACTTCATAACAAAAGCATAAGAAACACATGTTTAATAAGAGTAGTATATGAATAAAGTGAACTGTAGAAGGCCATTGGACCATATGTGGCTGCTCCTATTGGCCTATATGAGTCGACTCCTATTTGTATCCCCTGAACTCATTCATATACTGTATGTAACCTGTGCTCAAATCAGTCAAGCAATCACACGTCTATTATGTGGGATCGCCTAATTAATATGAAGCATTGCTGTACTTCATATTAAAGGCTTATACATTAGAAGAGTTAATGGTTGCCCATACATATCACTCGCAACCTTGGATCTTCTTTCACATGTGATAGAACATAACAGCTCATATATAATGAGCTGACCCTTATATCTCTCAACCTATCACAGGCTGGCTTGGGTTTTCTTTCAGCTATGTGGCTTTCTTTATTGTGTTCTTCATATTTTGAACTTAAGTGTTTATTTACCCATCTTTTTTTTATCTTCTTTGCTCACTTGTGATATGGTTGTCATTATGTACTGAAAGCTGATTATGTATTGAAAGCTGAAAGAAGAACACGAGAGAAAAGCGATGATAGTATGCATTCAGTAGTGTACTATGAACATTATGCTTGGACTGCTTTAATTTTTGTTAGAATTTATTCAGTTGCTTAATTTGTGAGTGCCAAAATCTCTTGTTCCTGTCCTTGACAAGGACAGGAAGCCGGTGGCTTATCAAAGGTTCCCCCCCCTTTTGAGGAAGGGAGGGGGGGGACCTTTTTTGAGGTCCTGAGGATGTATTTTTTACAGCTGAACTTTAAACTGATGTTTAATGTCTTGGCATTTACATGTGCCATGTGATCCAAATTCTTTGCTTTGTCAGTTGCATAATTGGTGAAGTAAGTTGTAATGTGATCTAACCTTTAACTGTGGCTGTGAAGTTCAACTAGCCATGGGAGTCATGATTGTAAGGATCTAAGGTTAAAAAAACAGTGCATATATGTTCTGAATAAGGCATATAGGATACTGGGATTTATTTCTAGAAGTGTTAGAAGTAAAACACCTGGTGTTGTTATTATCCTGCGTCTTGCTCTTGTTCGGCCCCATTTTTATTATGCAGTTCAATATTGGTTAAAGTCCTATAGAATGGACTTCAGTGAGTACATTGAAGGATGGCAAAGTTAATCCCAGGATTTACAAACTTTCCATATTAAGAGAGATTAAGAAAACATAATTCATATTCTCTAGAAGGCAAAGATATATGGGTGACATGATTAAAAGTGCTCGTGTGGATAAAAGGGTACGTATTACAAAAGGGATATTAATGAGGTGTTAAATACAGTATATCAGCATAAATTTGATAAGTTTAGGTTCAGGAAAGACCTGGATAAATACTGGTGTACAAATAGGGTGGTTGTTCTACGAAACAAATTTCTGG
Source organism: Procambarus clarkii (assembly GCF_040958095.1). Taxonomy (NCBI): domain Eukaryota; kingdom Metazoa; phylum Arthropoda; class Malacostraca; order Decapoda; family Cambaridae; genus Procambarus; species Procambarus clarkii. The sequence continues at coordinate 17,797,346 of NC_091238.1, forward strand.
GTAACGTAATAGGCATGGGACAATTTGATTGTTTGCAGCATAGGTTAGACATACAGTAACTGTGTATATGAATGAATTTGGGTTGATATAAATAGGAGTTGCATTGTATGGGCCAATAAGCTTAATCAGTTTCCTTGATTCTATGTTTACATGTTCTTAAATATATTCACCAGATTTTTTACATCATTTTACTGTTTTAAAGCATTGAACTATGTCCCAGAGAGTTTTAGGTGAGAGCGTTGCCTAAGTGTGAATGACAACTATGTGAATTTGGTACATTGTTAAAAACTTTCAATAATTCTGGTCCAGATTCTGGTAGGTGACAAACATTTCTCAGAGGCCTATTGTTTTTACTAAGCCGAATCCTTAAGCAGTTATTGTTAAGCTTGGGGAGCCATTTTGGCACCAGAAAAGGGCATGTCATTACGTTTAAGATTTCTTCTTTATATTTTTATTAATTAAAAGTCTACCAGTGAGGGCAGAAGTGTTGCACAAACACAAATTCCATTTTTTTTTGTTGGGGAGAGGGGGGGGGAAGATAACCAAGACATTGAGGTCAAGCTTAAATCTTAATCGTATTCTTGACTAACTTAAAACTATTTTTGATGCACTAAATTAAAATGCTGCTGCTATTTAACTGCTGATAATAGAATAGTTTCTCCACTTATTACTGATATTGTATTAATATTCAGTGTTATTTTTACTTTTTAACAAGTCTGTTATATATTGTACTGTATACAGTATGTGAAATGTATAAGCGATGTCAGACCAATTGTTGATTGCTGTTTGGCTGGGAAGATGATACATTATACAATAGATTCAAGCTACGGTAACAAAGATCTAAAAACAATATGTGAAAGTTTGTATTTGCGAACAGAATTTATAAATGGATGGAACAATTTAAGTGAGGTGGTGGTGGTGGATGCCAAAACCATGAACAGTTTCAAAGCATCATATGACAGAGATTATAAAGAAGACGGGGGCACCAAAAGTGTTGGTCTCATCTTGTAACTAAACTTAGGTAATTACCCTTGAATAATTAGTAGTTGAATGTTAGCTCGCTAACCTAATATTTAGTCTTACCAGAGCTACCAAATCATTTATGAAATTACTAAAAAATTCTCCTTGTATATTTTCTGTTAAAGTAGAATGGTTGTGATAGTTTTACTAATGACTTTAATGTTTTTCCCCATAAGGATGATGCTCATGATCGTCTGACTACGGTAAGTACAGTAATGAACTTTGAGTTGTGTGCATGTTTTGACACCAAGTACATACAAAGGTTTGTGAGTTTTGCTTGCTAATTTGTACATAGCACATGTCTATTCATGTAGTAAAAGCATCTTTTATTATTTGTTTTAATATTATTAGTGATAAAATGTGCTGTCCTTGCATTAGATACACTTCTACTTAATGTGTTGCTGGTCATTGCATGGTCATTTATTTTACCATTTCCAATGCACACGGTAAATGGTTTACCATTTTGGGGATAGGAAGCCTGTTTGGTTTATTGAGGTCCCTCTTAGCCAGCGATTGATCATTCCTAGGATGGAACCCACCGCAGTCAACTAATTCTCGGGTATCTGTTTACTGCTAGGTGAACAGAGGTATCCGGTGTAGGGGAAACCATGCCCAAACGTCATGTCCTACCAGGGAATCAAACTCATATGCGATTGTTATGAGCTGACTTGGCAAACCAACGCACTACAGGTTCATGCACTGTGATAATAACATGGCTACTATTTGAGCATTATAAAGGCAGAAACAGCAATCTCTTCACTTACTGAATGTGAACCACAAAGACATGAGTAAAGTGAGAAGCTGGTACCATGAAGTATGAAGTACAGTACAGTATATAGTTATTGGTGTGGAACAGCTGGGTAAACACCAGTCACAGGTATGGCGTGTGACATTTGATACTACAGTACTATATAGCAGTTACTGTTAACTTTTATACTTAGTGTTCTATAACTTTAACCATCAAAGGGAGATGAAGACCTTTAAAATAAAATGATCAGAGACTGAATTAAAACATAATAGTAGTGTAATTGTCAGCAGATAGGATACAAGTTTTTGATCAACAGAGTATATTTACATGCACAAGATCAGGTTTTCCCCACTACAGAACTACATACATGATGAAACATTCTAAAATAGTTTATTCAACACAATATCCTTGTAAATTTGTACATGTTTATGAAGAAGCTAGTGAGTGCATAGGACATTCAGTGCCGCTAAATGTATAGCTCTTTCTGTGTTGATAACTCTGGTGAATTATTACTAAATATTGTAATTTTTGCAATTTCAGTTTGTGTGAGGTTAGTACATCTATATCCAATATTCCATTTTCCACTAGTTAACAGGGGTTGTAAGTTGAGTTTTCCCACTTGCTGACAGTCTTAAATGCAAGATATGGATGATATCCGTATCATCCGTACTGACACCCCTATCATCCATACTGATATTTCAAACCACTGTGCTTGTAAACTATATGCACAGTAAATGAGCTAAAAGAAATGGATAGAGATTTGAACCTAGATATAATAGCAGCAATGGAGGCCAAACATTGACAATACGTGATGCAATGTATCCCTGACCAGTGCAATAGAAAATTGATAGATATTTGGGTCCCTGTGGCACAGTGGTAAAGCACTCTCCCAGTGCTTCACAAGTGCTTTGGCCTCGGTTCGTATCCTGGCCGGGGTGGATTAACTGGGCGCCAATCCTAAATTGTAGCCTCTGTTCACCCAGCAGTGAATGGGTACCTGGTTGTTAAATGATTTTGTGAGTTGTATTCTGGGGTTAATTAGGATTAAGGATCTGCCCGAAATGCCGTGTGTGCTAGTGGCTTTACAAGATTGTAAGAACTCTTGTACAGTATATATAAATAATAATAAAAAAAGATGGAGGAGAAAATTGACTATAGTCAATAAACAGTGAAGGTTTGAGTAGCTTGTGCCAGACTACACTAGGTTCATGGAGTTTGTAGCATAAAAAATGACTAGATTCAGTGATGAGAAAACTTTCATGAGCACATTGAAGGATTTGCAAGGACGAGGGTAGGAGACGAACAGTCAAGGCTAGACTTGCCAATTATCCACTGCAAGACTTACCCAAAATACAATGCACGTTAGTGGCTTTGCATGACTGTGCCATTTAATTACCAGAATCTGTACTGTCACAACCTGTTGTACCTTCTTGTGTATATATGGCACTGAATAGATACAGTAAATAGAATATGAGGTCACTCTTGGAGCAAATGACTATTATTTCAACCAGTCCTCCTGTTTAGATAGTACTGTTTTGTAACTATGTGGAGCATCTTACATAAATTGATGTAATGGATAATTAGATAGTAGAAATTTTATAAAGCTAAATACAAACTTAAATATTCCTAGGCCTAGTATAGCACATATGTGCTATACTAGGGCTCAGATAGCATGTATTTGGCCTAAGATGGTTAGGTTATATTAGATTAAATTTTATTAGCAATATAAATACAAAACATTTTCTGGTTTGTCCAAATTCAGTAGACCCAATTTCTACTTCCTAATTGTCCTTTATGTCAATATATATTTTTATGATTGTACACATCTAAACAGGATGGTGGGTTGTATTATTTCCTGTACACATCTAAACAGGATGGTGGGTTGCATTATTTCCATATAGAGTATTTGATTACATAATATAAGTGATGATAAATGATTGGCATGCTTCCCCCCCCCAATTGCTCTTCTGTGTATGATAGTCTCACTTTCTATCATACATAGAGAATAGGCGAGGTCCTGTCAGGAATACAATAGCCAAGCTCAGGAGAAGGTTATCACAAAACGTGATGGAGTATTTCTCAACAATGCATGTGAACTCTAGGCAGATTCATTACACACACAGAAATATAGGAAGCTAAACACATTAGGTAGCCCATAGATTTTAACACGTAATGCAGGAGAGTAAAATGGAAATTCACGAGTAAGAAAGCAGGGGAAAATGTGAACAGAATGATGAATGAAAACTGAGCAAGAGAGTTAGAAATTATTGTACAGTATATGATAGCATGAGAAGGAAAGCAGAATTTTTTGTTGAAAATGATATGACGTAGCCGGTCGGCCGAGTGGACAGCACACTGGACTTGTGATCCTGTGGTCCCGGGTTCGATCGTAGGCGCCGGCGAGAAACAATGGGCAGAGTTTCTTTCACCCTATGCCCCTGTTACCTAGCAGTAAATAGGTACCTGGGTGTTAGCTGTCACGGTCTGCTTCCTGGGGGTGGAGGCCTGGTCAAGGACCGGGCCGCGGGGACACTAAAGCCCCGAAATCATCTCAAGATAATATCAAGATAGCTGCCAGTGCAAAGGGAGCAGGATAATGTTTTAACACCTCAGATGTTACTATAGTATAAGAGTAAGTAAAATCAGTAGTAGCCATGAGGAGGATTCGAACCTACACATTGGGTACTCTCCAAGCACACATGCATTAGACCACCTGTCATTGATACATCACATTAATGTGATATGTTTGTGCATTTGAAGAGTTGGTGATGACACATGCACTAGGCAGTGATATGGTGGAAGCAGGCCAACTCCATACAATTTCAAATGCAGGCATGATAGAGCCCATTAGACTCAGAAATTTGTATACCAGTTGAGAGGTGGGACCAAAGAGCCAAAGCTCAACCTCAACAAGCACAGGCACAATTAGACGAGAACTGTGCTACAGGACCCCATGCCATATATATAAGTTTGCCAGATATAAACATGCAGAAATGTGAACCAGGAGTTATGGCATTTGATGGTACTGATATCAGGTTTGAGATGGATATGAAGTCATTACTAGGTTATTGTCGCTAATGATACTTGTACTGGTACATGAATACCAGGCCAAGCTTGGCAGGCGTCCCCCCCCCTCTCTCTCCCCCCCCCCACATACGTGGCATATGAAACGCAACAGCAGCATGCAGACAGGTAGCAGCATCTGCTCTAAATATGACAAGTCTTTCGGGAAATGACACCACAAATGTGCCGAACTGTCAATGCCGGTACAGGTTTTGGGTCTTGCTGGCCGGGGCGGGTGGTTTACCGCGCCCAATTGGAAGACTAGTGGTGGGGGGGGGGGGGGTAGAGGAGGAGCTCCAAAATAAATATAGAGCTCTATGAAACTGGACAATGAGAGAAGCGTGGACGGGTTTGGTTTACCAGGATGGCTCTATGTTGACGGTGCAAACATCTGAGGACGGCTCGGGTCTCCTTACCTCCACGCTCCTGTTCCACCCCCCCTCTCTCCATGACCCGTGTTCCGCCCCCCCATGCCCCAGCTCCGCCCCCCCCATGCCCCAGCTCCGCCCCCCCCATGCCCCAGCTCCGCCCCCCCATGCTCCTGCTCCGCCCCCCCAATGCTCCTGCTTCGCCCCCCCCCAATGCTCCTGCTCCGCCCCCCCCATGCTCCTGCTCCCCCCCATGCTCCTGCTTCCCCCCCATGCTCCTGCTTCCCCCCCCCCCCATGCTCCTGCTTCCCCCCCCCCATGCTCCTGCTTCCCCCCCCATGCTCCTGCTTCCCCCCCCCCCATGCTCCTGCTCCGCCCCCCGCCCCCCCCCCCATGCTTCTATACTGGTTTGGTGTTAGGGTTAAGACCTATCAACCTGTAGAGGGTTATTCAGGCCACCACAACAGCCTGCTGGCCAACCACCAAGTATACCTTAGCCCTGAAAGGACTAATGTAAACTGTGTACCGGGGGTACCCCTCTCCGTATATACATCCCTTGTACTCATTGTTTACCTTCCTAACCTCAATCCTCCCTTCTCCTTACTTACTCTACCCGTCAATACCTCCTATCCTCTATCTGGTGACCCTCCCCTTTTCTCCTAATAGGTCGCAATTTAACGGCATCGGCCATTCCGTTAAATATACGACGCATTAGTACAAATTAAGACCTCTTAATATTAACGTTATCTGCGGATTGGCCTCTATAGGATAAGTGGGTTGCTTGAGTTCGTTGGTTTCTCGATAGACCAAACAGCTGCGTTTTTAACGGAGTGGCAAGTTTGCAACTTGTCCTCTTAAAAATAACGTCGCTTTTGGCCGTTTGCCCGTATGGCCGAATTTGGACGTAATTTGAAAATGAAAAAAAAATGTTAAAAAAAAAATCCCAAATTTTCAACAGTAAGTTAAGGGTCCTCTGATAGGTTAGGTGGGCAGGAAATTCTCAAAGTTTCAAAACGTTTTGAAAAACGTTAGTTGAAAGTTTCCTCTCCTAACCTGTCCGCGTAGGCCGGACGACTCAAACAGAAAACGGAACAGTACGTCACTTTTGTGAGTCGATTTCATTTCAAATTACGTCCAAATTTGGCCATAGCGCGCATACGAGCGAAAAGTGACGTTATTTTTAAGAAGATGGGTTGCAACAAGAAAACGACTCGAACGCTTGATGTAGGTCCAGTCAACTTCTTAAGCAAATTCTTGTATACTTCAGTCTCGGTGGTACAGGCGGGTTCGCTCTCGACTTGATTCCCCGGGTTCGAATTCTGGCACGGATAGAAATGGTTGGGCACGTTTTCTGTCTTCTAATACCTCTGTTCACTTAGCAGTAAATTGGAAGTTGGCTTGTTGGAGGGGGGGGGTTGCATCCTAAGGAGATTATCTTGAGATGATTTCGGGGCTTAGCGTCCCCGCGGCCCGGTCCTCGACCAGGCCCCCTTTTTTGTTACACCCCCCCCCCCCAGGAAGCAGCCCGTAGCAGCTGACTAACTCCCAGGTACCTATTTACTGCTAGGTAACAGGGGCATCAGGGTGGAAGAAACATTCTGCCCATTTGTCTCCGCCTCCACCAGGGATCGAACCCGGGACCTCAGTACTACGAATCCGAAGCGCTGTCCACCCAGCTGTCAGGCGTCAGGAGGGTCGAGTAGTGCGTCCTTGAGGGGTGAGGGTTGTGTGTCTTTGATAATGTCTTGAAACACCGAAACATTCCCAACTTTCCTCTCATTTTCCTGATAGCTTCTTACGCTTAACCGAATCACGTGTTTTTGTTGGGTGATTATTCTTCATATTTTTATATATAACCCGAAAACTCGTCACCCCTGATGGATTCGAACCCAGACACACCCAGGGCTCCATGGACTTGAACGTATCCAGTACGCTATTGGCTTGGGGACCATTCAAGCTTGTTTGCATATATATATATATATATATATATATATATATATATATATATATATATATATATATATATATATATATATATATATATATATATATATGCTGGCTGTCCCGACAAAATTAGTCATTATAATTACCATTTTTTGGAATATGTGAGGACTCCCCTGTAAATAGCGTAGTGTGGAAGGGGTAAGTTCCCCTACTGGCATATGGAGTAGTGATAGACTAACTTATTAACAACCTTGGCACCGGTTGTGACAGTTTGTGTGTGGGTGGGTGCGGGGGGGGGGAGGGGGGCGAAGAACCGCACCCCCAAGATTGGCAGCAGATGCCATATTTCACAGGGCATTGAGCGCCACCTCCTCCTCCTCCTGCCTGTGGGGTCCATTACTCGTACATGACACCTCAGGTTAGCTTGGCATTGTTGGCGGGAAAGCCGGAGGAGCCGGCCTTTGTGCGGCCGCCTCACAATGTTTCCTGAAGCAACAACGCTGCCACCAATGTCAAGAGCGGCGGTCCCCACACCTTGGTGCCTACCCCTCCTCCTGCTTCTTCCCCTTCCTCCCTCCCCTTCCTTTCCCCTTCCCTCCCCTTCCTTTCCCCTTCCCTCCCCTTCCTTTCCCCTTCCCTCCCCCTTCTTTCCCCTTCCCTCCCCCTCCTTTCCCCTTCCCTCCTTCCCCGCCGCCTCCCTCACTGGCAGCACCTCCCTCGTGCACGGGGATATAGTGGCACATATATTACAGGGCAGAGGCACTATAGTGGAGTGAGAGGCACATATATTAAATTAATATGTACACACTATTGGCGTACAGTTGTCCCAGAAGGACTAATTAACCCGATACAACTGTGGGGATATTTTGGTTGCTGCCAGCTGTTCCTACCACGCAGTCACCAACATGCCTAGTCACTGACTGACAGTGATCACTGACATGGTTCACTAACTGACAGGGGATCAACCTGAGTGGTTCTGTACCTAATCTAACTCCTGAGGCACACATAAACTGGATATCGACAGCAGCGTACTCTACACTGGCAAAAGTTAGAACAGGAGTCCCCACCTGAAGAAACACGAGGAAACTGGAAAACGTTTAGAGATTTGCGACGAGGCTCGTCCCAGCGTCGCGATGGCTGGGGTATGAAGAGCGACTGAAGGAACTGAACCTGACCGAACTAGAAAAAAAATAGAGAGGGGAAACATAAATAGAAACACCCAAAATACTTAAGGGGAGTTGACAGAATGGAAATAGACGAAATGTTCCCACTGAATACCAACAGGAATACACCAGTTGATTGACAGTTGAGAGGCGGGACCAAAGAGCCAAAGCTCAACACCCGCAAGCACAAATAGGTGAGTACACACACACACACACACACACACACACACACACACACACACACACACACACACACACACACACACACACACACACACACACACACACACATGCGTGCGTTATCCACCTTCCATAACTTACAGCTGCAAAGTTAATGATCTAACAGGTCTGCCTCCACCGTATGGGTCACACCAATCACATTTACATTACAGACTTGGTGAAGCAGTTTAGGCACCAAGTAGTTGGGCACCATTCCTCCCCCCCTACCCCTCCCCCCCCATCCCAAATCCTTATCCTGCCCCCCCCCCTTTCCAAGTGCTATATAGGTGTAATGGCTTGACACTTTCCCCTGATAGTTCCCTTCCCTTGGGCCATTGGGGCTCGAACACAGACCCTGCAAGAAGCTATGTCGGCTCGGTACCAACTAGTCCAAGTGGATGGACTCCATACATAGTAGGCATCCATCAGTCTCAGGAGACTGAGAGTTGCGCTCTGGTTGTCGGTCTGGAGTGGCCTTTCCAGGGCGCAAAGTCAGGGTAGGTTGATTCGGGGGAGAAGCTGTTACCCATGCAGCAGGTCCCCGGGTAACAGCTTGTAATACATAGTTACAAGAGTAACACCATACATATTTTGTCCAATACATTGATAAATAGTTTCAAAAGTGTGATAAGAAGCCAGAGGGCGGGAGTCATCACAATAGGCGACTGAAAGGCGAGACCCGGGAGCTGCAGCTCGCCCTCCCATTACATAAAGGTACCTAAAAGTTGAAGGACGCTGAATGATGCGAAGGACAACATAGGAGGGTTGTGCTAATCCCGGCACAAGACTAGTTAGTCAATGTTGCATGTTGACAGCCCGTACTGTCCCAAGCGTTCCCAGCGTCACTTAAACTGTCGTACTAAAGTGCCCGAACCTAACCTTCCCCAGGACCCACTAACAGAAAACGGAACATCACGTCACTTTCGCGACCCGCTACAATTTTTAGTACATCAGTTTCTGGCCTTGGGGGAAATTATAGGTCAAAATGCGATGCAGTATTAGGAGAACAGGTTGGAGATGCATGCGCTGAGGATCTTGGCGCGACAAGTGAACACTTGCCATAATAACCTCCCCGCTGGGTCCCGACCTTTGATGTACCAAGGTACCAACCAACAGACTAAATTAATAATAAACTATAAGTAATATAAGAGCAGACGCGCCGCTCACATATTGACCTTGTCTTGTTAGTATAAGGAAGGTGGTAGCGAGTCAGTTTGGGGGGTGAAAATGCGTATGGAAGAACTGATGAAGCAGTAGCGTTAAAATTGTCAACAATAGGGGGTTTAAGGGAGAGTTTAGTGAGAGGCGACAGTGGGTGGGTGGGGGTGGTGGGGGAGGGAAGGGTTGAATGAGACGACGCCCCTGGGAACCCGTCCACCTGGCGCCTGGACGCTCCCTCGGGGGCGGACACCACGACACGCCGGCGGCTACGCTCCTGCCACCACGACTTACCAGGCTGCCCTCGTAGGGGTAGGACGCTCCTGCTCACCCTTCCACCTAACACCTGCTCCACCCCACGACTTGTCCTGCTCTCCTGTGCACTACACTCTTCCCACACTCACGTCTGCTCTGCTCCGGGACTCATTCACAAGATGGTGTCAGATAACGGCTTATTTGACGTGGCAGTGAGTAGGGTGTGTGAGGCGGGTGATGAGGTGTGAGGGTGCGGTTCCTTGGCTTGATGGAAGGGTGGTAGTCAAGCCATGAGGCACGTGCTGCCTCACTCCCCGCCCCCGCGGCCACCTGATGCCTGCCAGTAATCAGTGTATACTTAGACACCACCGTGTATCAGTGTACTGTATACGAGGAGTACCCACGCGCGCCACACACACGGAGGGTCGCTATTAACACGACTTTCAGGGGTGTGGCGCCACTGGCTTCCTGACGCGGGCAGGGGTGTGGCGCCGCTGGCTTCCTGACGCGGGCAGGGGAGTGGCGCCGCTGGCTTCCTGACGCAGGCAGGGGTGTGGCGCCGCTGGCTTCCTGACGCAGGCAGGGGTGTGGCGCCGCTGGCTTCCTGACGCAGGCAGGGGTGTGGCGCCGCTGGCTTCCTGACGCGGGCAGGGAAGTGGCGCCACTGGCTTCCTGACGCAGGCAGGGGTGTGGCGTCGCTGGCTTCCTGACGCGGGCAGGGGAGTGGCGCCGCTGGCTTCCTGACGCGGGCAGGGGAGTGGCGCCGCTGGCTTCCTGACGCAGGCAGGGGTGTGGCGCCGCTGGCTTCCTGACGCGGGCAGGGGTGTGGCGCCGCTGGCTTCCTGACGCAGAAAGGAGACTACAAGGGCAGCCACTATCAGCAGGTGAGTAAGCCTCTCCAGGTGTGTGTGCCTCCCCCAAGTGTGTAAGCCTCCCCCGGGTGTGTAAGCCTCCCCCGGGTATGTAAGCCTCCCCCGGGTGTGTAAGCCTCCCCCAGGTGTGTAAGCCTCCCCCAGGTGTGTAAGCCTCCCCCAGGTGTGTAAGCCTCCCCCAGGGGTGTAAGCCTCCCCCGGGTATGTAAGCCTCCCCCAGGTGTGTAAGCCTCCCCCAGGTGTGTAAGCCTCCCCCGGGTATGTAAGCCTCCTCCAGGTGTGTAAGCCTCCCCCAGGTGTGTAAGCCTCCCCCAGGGGTGTAAGCCTCCCCCAGGGGTGTAAGCCTCCCCCGGGTGTGTAAGCCTCCCCCAGGGGTGTAAGCCTCCCCCGGGTGTGTAAGCCTCCCCCAGGTGTGTAAGCCTCCCCCAGGTGTGTAAGCCTCCCCCAGGTGTGTAAGCCTCCCCCAGGTGTGTAAACCTCCCCCAGGGGTGTAAGCCTCCCCCAGGGGTGTAAGCCTCCCCCAGGGGTGTACATGACCACCTGGGTGTTCACACTGGTACACCAACACTGCTCCTCAAGCCTCGGGGCCGCTCTCTAAAATGGCCTCATAATACTTCCAAAATGCACTGATTGTTCCAAGTGATCGGAACAATCGGTGCATTTTTGCCACAACCTGTCGTATTGCTTTGGCGCTTTCCCCCTGATAGTTCCTCCTCCAGGGTAAATGAGACAAATGTATGTGAATGCATGTATGTGTGTATATATGTATGTGTATGTGTGTGTGTGTATGTATATGTATGGGTATAAAGCATATATGGAAGCTGATCAGAATTACATTTCACCTTTGTGAATGTACATTAATGACACTATGTAAAAGACACATCTAATACTTTATGTAGGGCGTACGTAAATCTGTGTATCTTTGTATTTACGTATGTAGGTTAGCTTAGCATTTTAAAAGCACCGAATCACCTTCTGTGGTTGAGTGTTCAATAAACCCTTGAACTGTATGTTTAACACTTCTCTAACCCTGTCCATGGAGGACAGAAGAAAATGTATATATGCTGGTTAGCATTGTAAATGTGTGGCCACGTTTGTGGTAGAAAATAATAAAAAAAAAAAAAAAGTTCCTCCTCCAAGTGATCGGCGACTGGTGGTTGACAGGTTGTGGTGCTGGTGGCAGCGTTGGGACTGGTAGCTGGGCGTGGCGATGGTGACTTAAGTGGCGATGCGGTAACTGATTGTGGTTGGTGGCCGTGGTTGTTGTGGTTGTGTCGTGGTAACTGACCATAGGTCTCTTCATGTATGGTAGTAGATTATAACTTGGGTTGTTAAAGGGAGGTGGAATGAATAGTTATGATTGTGGTGGGTTGTTGTCGTCGTGACTTGTTCCTTCGTGTTGACTGACTGCTGTATTAGAGTTATTGTTTTAGTTGTAACTGGCTGTAGTTGTTACTGACTATAGTAAGCGGTCTTGGAGGCTTGGCCAGGTTATGGAACTGATGGTGGTTGTATTGAGTGGTGGTGGTGGTTGTAGAGAGTGGTGATGGTGGTTGTATTAGAGTAGTAATGGTGGTTGTATTGAGTGGTGATGGTGGTTGTATTAGAGTAGTAATGGTGGTTGTATTGAGTGGGGATGGTGGTTGTGATATTTGATACCTCTATTTACGAAGAAATGCCTAAGGGTGTTGGAACGATACAGACACATAGACATTCTAAGCCATTAGTATAGTGAAGTATTTACAGATTCCTTCCCAAGGATAAAGTATGTTTCATAAACTTGGATCATCGGAGAATCGAACTCGGGCCTCAAATACAGGACCGTTGTCCTTCCAGTACAGTCTCATGCCTTTTTAGGCAAGAGTTCGACTTTCTTGCAGACGACTTTCCTCCCCCCATGTTAGACAACCTCTCATAACGTTACTCTCGCTGTGTAAATGGTCCACCACCACCAGTAATGTCAGCATGCGTGTAGCAGTTGTGTTGTGTGTGTGGTGTGGGGTGGGAGAGGCGGACCCCGACGTGAGGCAACAGTGGTGCAACAGGTGGGTCATCCATGATGCTGTCCCGCTGGTCACAAGGTCTCCTCCTCCCTCACTGGGAGGCTCCGTCAGGATGGAGGAGGGTTGGGTCAGGGAGGCTTATAATTGTAGTGGTGGTAGTGATTGTAGATAAATGATGGTGAGGATGATTGTGGATTTGTTGTGTGGGTGGTGGAGCATACCTGTCAGCGCTTGCCTATGAGTAACTACGACTGTGAGCAAGTGAGGTCTATGCATGTACTTGTGTTGCGTTATAATTGAACTATTCCGACGTTATAATTCTTTGTGGAGTCTGACCTTTGAGATGTGGATGGAGGTGGCTTCTACAACTTCCTTCAGCGAGTATTTCCTAACATTTCTTCGACTCTTTATTCGCGTTTCTAGCTTCCACGTGTGTCATAGTTTCCTACGTTCTCTCAGTTTAGAAAGGCTGTCGTTGTCCACGAGTCTATTCTCCTGAGTATCTCCCATGTCGTGATCATATTTTTGTTTCTTTTCCTCTAAGGTTTTTGATATTTAGTGCGTTTAACGTAACCCCTCATAGCTTAACTCTCTTAGTTCTGGCATTATTATTGTTGCAAATCCCTCTACATTTTCAATTTTAGTTTTGTGGTTGATGCGGTGCGGGTTCTAGGCCGGTGCTTTACATTCCTTTATTGGTCTTAGCCTATGTGGATTGTCTTGAAAATGTCCGTATTTAGGCTCATAAATGGTCTTGCTTGTAATGTTGTCCACTTACCATATGCTGCGATGTGTATACTCTTGTGTGCCTCAGGGAGGAGGAGGCCTGTACCTCTTGTGTAGCTCAAGTGATAACCACTTGTAAATCTTTTTCCTCTATAATTGCTCTAGTTCCCTTAATGGTAACTACTGGCCTCATTTCCTTCCTTCTCATCTGCATTACCTTACATTTGTTTACATTTCAATCTAACAGTCATTTGCCTACCCAATTATAGAGTTTGTCAATGTCTTCCTGTAACTTCCTGCAATCCTCCCGGTGTTGTACAGTCTTCATGAGCTTTGTGTTATCTACACAGGACTGAACCTTCGGGGACCCCGCCAAGGACTGAACCTTCGGGGACCCCGCCAAGGACTGAACCTTCGGGGACCCCGCCAAGGACTGAACCTTCGGGGACCCCGCCAAGGACTGAACCTTCGGGGACCCCGCCAAGGACTGAACCTTCGGGGACCCCGCCAAGAACTGAACCTTCGGGGACCCCGCCAAGGACTGAACCTTCGGGGACCCCGCCAAGGACTGAACCTTCGGGGACCCCGCCAAGGACTGAACCTTCGGGGACCCCGCCAAGGACTGAACCTTCGGGGACCCCGCCAAGGACTGAACCTTCGGGGACCCCGCCAAGGACTGAACCTTCGGGGACCCCGCCAAGGACTGAACCTTCGGGGACCCCGCCAAGGACTGAACCTTCGGGGACCCCGCCAAGGACTGAACCTTCGGGGACCCCGCCAAGGACTGAACCTTCGGGGACCCCGCCAAGGACTGAACCTTCGGGGACCCCGCCAAGGACTGAACCTTCGGGGACCCCCACTTGTCTGCTGTGACTTTTTCTGTCCCTTAGGTACTCTCGTACCCAATCTTTTTTTTATCTTCCGACTTTGTTTCTCGAGTTTTGTACTCGAGGTTTTCATGCGGCACAGAGGTGGTGATGTGTGTGGGGGGGGGGGTAAAAAGGGGGGGGGTGTTGTTTTTATATATTATATATGTATATATAGATTGGACGTGGAGGAGGAAGCCCCCCCAGTGTGAGGTGGAGGAGGGAGCCCAGGAATGTGGCAAAGTATTCACCTAGTTGTGCTTGCGGGGGTTGAGCTCTGGCTCTTTCGGCCCGCCTCTCTACTGTCAATCAGTCAACCGATTTTTTTCTTTTCTCCCCAACGCACCCACCCGCGCGCACACGCACGTACGAAGAACTCCCAACCAGGCACACAGAACACACTCACACGCGTACACACGCACGCACATGTTACGAGGAAAGGCTGCGGGAAATGCACCTTACGACACTGGAAGACAGAAGAGTAAGGGGAGACATGATCACAACCTACAAAATCCTCAGGGGAATCGACCGGGTAAAGAAGGATAAACTATTCAACACTGGTGGTACGCGAACAAGGGAACACAGGTGGAAACTGAGTACCCACATGAGCCACAGAGACGTTAGAAGGAACTTTTTCAGTGTCAGAGTAGTTAACGGATGGAATGCATTAGGCAGTGATGTGGTGGAGGCTGACTCCATACACAGTTTCAAGTGTAGATATGATAGAGCCCAATAGGCTCAGGAACCTGTACACCTGTTGATTGATAGTTGAGAGGCGGGACCAAAAAGCCAGAGCTCAACCCCCGCAAGCACAAATAAGTGAGTATACACACACATACAGGAAGCAGACCGTAACAGCTGTTTAACTCCCAGGTACCTATTTACTCCTAGGTAACAGGGGCATCAGGGTGAAAGAAACTCCGCCCATTTGTTTCCGCCATCGCCGGGGATCGATCCCCGGATCACAGGGCTACGAATCCCAAGCGCTGTCCACTCAGCTATCAGGCCCCCCCTGGAAGAGTGGGGGGGGAGGAGGGTAGGAATGAGACACAGGTTAAGACACAGGGGGATTCATTACCACACGACAGAGACACTGGTGTGGAGGCCATGTGTTATGAGGGGGGGCGAGGGGCCGCCTGTGTGTCTGGGCGGCTCCACCACCACCGCCCGCCCGCCCGCCTGCCTGGCTACAATACCAATCTCCTCCAGTCTTTGGAATACCCTAAAACACTCCTTCCATTCTTCCCTCCGCCCAATTTTCATTTAGTTTCGATTTGTTTTTTTCTTAGTTTTTGTCGTATGTATTTGTTGCAATTTGTTTATAAGGGTTAGAGTCTAAGGTGAGAGGTAAGTGTCTTTGTTTTGTACTGGTATTTAGATTAAGTTATAGTTGAGAATTGTGTGAGGGTTTTGGCCGAGATGGGGAGGTTTAATGACACGTTATGTGAATAGAATTGCGAGTGTGGCGGATGGCAGAACACTACTTGTGTTTTTGTGAGGAGCCCCGGGAATGATCTCCCTTGACTTGGGGTCGGGGTGGTGGCCGGCCGGGCAGTACTTGCTGGAGGCCTGGCCCGGAGAGCTGTGCCTTCACCTCCTCCTCCACACTCTACTGTTCCTTCTTGTCGCTGCCACGAGTGTCACTCCACCACTACCTCCTCCAAGCCCTGGTGCAGGGCCGTACTTCTACCTCCTCCTCCAAGCCCTGGTGCAGGGCCGTAGCTCCACCTCCTCCTCCAAGCCCTGGTGCAGGGCCGTAGCTCCACCTCCTCCTCCAAGCCCTGCTCCTCGTGGTGGGTTGTGCTTGCTTCACGCCGGTATAGTGGTCGTATGAGAGCCGTTGACCGCGTGTACCACTGTGGCGTGTTTCTGGGAGTGTGGGTGGAGGCGTGGTGCGAGTATGACCTGGCGGGCTACTGTGGTGGCGCCCTCGCCGTGTTGGTGTAGTACTGACGGACGAAGTGTACACCACCTTCCAGGGAGCCAACACTCTCCTCGTCGTCTCCCTCCACACAACGGCGCACGCGGCCACACATGCACCTCGAAGCGCCAAGTGTATTTGGATACGAACTGGCTCTGAAGGAGGTAATGGTATTGTGCACGACTTGGAGTTTACTTAAGGTACTTGGTACGTTTTTGGCAGGCGTCGCCGCTGCCCCCCCCATCCCGGCGCGTGCTCCTCTCTGTTACACCTCGTGCCATTAGAACCCTTTTGATGATAGGTGGCCCAGTCCCATGCTGTATGTGGGCCCTTGCCTGCTGAAAGTTGCTAGCGCTGAGCGAGTACTATACCTGGACTATGGCAGGTAGATGGTAGAGGTGTGTGAGGATGGGTGGCGGGGAGGGGCAGAGCAGGCAGGGGAGCAGTAAGACCCACGGGGATGTGTTGAAGATGTGATGCGCGCTGCTGGGTGCAGTCACGGGACCACGTGCCGGTGTGCTCACCTCTGTGCTGTGTGATGGAGCCCTCACACTACACACCACCAGCCTCGTATAGGCCTAGAGGCCTTTTCCAGTTTTTAGTCTTACATTCTCTCGCCCTCTTGTTTTTGTTCTGCTTATTAGCATATTTAGGTAGATGGCCATTTCTGCAGGTGGTGTGGACTATATGAACGGTGGCGCCCTCAACCTCACCCAACCTCACCCAACCACTTGGGGTGGACGGTAGAGCGACGGTCTCGCTTCATGCAGGTCGGCGTTTAATCCCCGACCGTCCAAGTGGTTGGGCACCATTCCTTCCCCCCCGTCCCATCCCAAATCCTTATCCTGACCCCTTCGTGTTGACTTGCATGATTCTCTTTAGTATGGTTGGAAGCTTAGTTCTTCCCTCATGTTGATGACTTGTGCATCTTGGGGCACCAAGAATTACCCTCACGGCTTCATTCTGTGCTACTTCAAGTTTGTCCAGCACAGAGACGGGGAAGTTAATTAGGTGTAAAGCATGATAATCAACGAGAGATCTAACAAACATCATATAGAATAGTCTAGCATATTTAATAATGATACCAATATTCTTACCAGTAAGTGTTCTCAATGGTTAAAGTCTTTCTTTTAACCTACGGTGTAGATCATTTACAATGTCACTGTTAATACCAACTCCAAGGTATTTGTGCTGCCTACACGTTTCAATGTTCTGGTTGTTGACCTTGAAAGTTAAAGGGACATGAGTTTTCTCTTGGGGATGGAGAACTCTGGATTTATAGAGATAACAAGACCACATTCAATGCTTTTAGCAGCGAGTGAATGAAGTAGAGCTTGCAGTCTAGTTTGGGCATTTGCAACAATGCATATGTCATCGGCATTACAGATGACGGCTTCGTCAGGTAGTGTGGGAATATCAATTGTTAATTTGTGCATCTGAACATTGAACAGTGTAGGACTTAGCACTCCACCCTGGGGTGTACCCAACTCAAAGGGTGCACAGAGTTTACTTTTGACCCCCTTGAAAAGGACTAAGGCGGTTCTGTTACTCGGGTAACCCCTGAGCCATGTCAGCAGTCTTCCCTTAACTCCAAAAAGAAGCTAGTTGTTCTAAGATTATTTCTCTGTTTGCTGTATCAAAAGCATTATGGAGATCAATAAATGCCGCCCGAGAGCTTGGTCTCCCTCAAATAAAATATTCAGCAAAGCAAGTTTGTGTGCTTCTTCCAGGAAGGAAACCATACAGGTTAGGAGCAAGGTGGGGCTTGATTTGAAACATTAGTTTGTCGAGTAGAGTTCTATATTATCTCTACGGACTTTTGAACTCCAGTTTCACAAACAAGCCGGTTATCCTTGAAACCTCACGTGTATTGGGATTTAATGCCCATAAAAATGTCAAGGTCTAACGGCCAAATGCAAACGTTGCAGATGCTGGGTACTTCGGCAAGTGTAGGTCTTCGGGTATTTGAGGTTCCGAGTTGTGACTGTGTCTTTTGATTTCTTTCAGGTGAGAGTGTGTCCTCAACGGGCGAGACACAAGTCCGAGTGTATTGTGAGTGTCGCTGAGTCCTTTTCCTTCAGGAGAATGGGCAGAGAACCTTCTGTTTTCTATTCTTATCCCCCCCCCCCTCTTCTTTTTTTGTCACAGGTGGGTACAGGAACAGCGGGCATTGATTTATTATTAGACTTAAGAGTTCTCCCTTAGCATAACTCATGGTTAGCCTTAGTTTTCCCTGGAATACACCTCGCTACTCGGTTTACAAGCAAGTCCCTATTTACTGCTGGGTGAACAGAGGCGATCACGATTGACGCCCAGTCAATCGTTCTCGGTTACCAGAGGTCCGACAGTGATGAAAGTGTGAGGCGAAGTGTAGGGCGAATGTTCTGTCTTCCCCCCCCCCTCACTCACACTACTCTCACTCTCTCTCTCTCTCTCTCTCTCTCTCTCTCTCTCTCTCTCTCTCTCTCTCTCTCTCTCTCTCTCTCTCTCTCTCTCTCTCTCTCTCTCTCTCACACTCTCTCTCACACTCTCTCTCTCTCTCTCTCTCTCTCTCTCTCTCTCTCTCTCTCTCTCTCTCTCTCTCTCTCTCTCTCTCTCTCTCTCTCTCTCTCTCTCTCTCTCTCTCTCTCTCACACTCTCTCTCACACTCTCTCTCTCTCTCTCTCTCTCTCTCTCTCTCTCTCTCTCTCTCTCTCTCTCTCTCTCACACTCTCTCTCACACTCTCTCTCTCTCTCTCTCTCTCTCTCTCTCTCTCTCTCTCTCTCACACTCTCTCTCACACTCTCTCTCTCTCTCTCTCTCTCTCTCTCTCTCTCTCTCTCTCTCTCTCTCTCTCTCTCTCTCTCTCTCACACTCTCTCTCACACTCTCTCTCTCTCTCTCTCTCTCTCTCTCTCTCTCTCTCTCTCTCTCTCTCTCTCTCTCTCTCTCTCTCTCTCACACTCTCTCTCACACTCTCTCTCTCTCTCTCTCTCTCTCTCTCTCTCTCTCTCTCTCTCTCTCTCTCTCTCTCTCTCTCTCTCTCTCTCTCTCTCTCTCTCTCTCTCACACTCTCTCTCACACTCTCTCTCACACTCTCTCTCACACTCTCTCTCTCTCTCTCTCTCTCTCTCTCTCTCTCTCTCTCTCTCTCTCTCTCTCTCTCTCTCTCTCTCTCTCTCTCTCTCTCTCTCTCTCTCTCTCTCTCTGTCTCTCTGTCTCTCTGTCTCTCTGTCTCTGTCTCTCTCTCTGTCTCTCTCTCTCTCTGTCTCTCTCTCTCTGTCTCTCTCTCTCTGTCTCTCTCTCTCTGTCTCTCTCTCTCTGTCTCTCTCTCTCTCTCTCTCTCTCTCTCTCTCTCTCTCTCTCTCTCTCTCTCTCTCTCTCTCTCTCTCTCTCTCTCTCTCTCTCTCTCTCTCTCTCTCTCGCGCACTCTTTTTCTGTCTTTTTCCTTACTTCTCTCGTTCCTGGTCCTCTGTTACTCCCCTTTTCCCCCAATTATTTACTCACATGTTCCCCCTCGCCCCCCTACTCCTGTCGTCAGTGTGTTTAGGTGGGTCCCCTTGTTTGGCCTCACCTCCCAGGCTCACGTTACACTGCTTATTACCGCTTTTGTGGCCACGCCTGCAAGTGTGGGGGGGGGGGGGGCGGGGGCCCCCCTGCAAGTGTGGGGTCGATGCCCCCCCCTGCAAGTGTGGGGTCGATGCCCCCCCCTGCAAGTGTGGGGTCGATGCCCCCCCTGCAAGTGTGGGGGTCGAGGGCCCCCCTGCAAGTGTGGGGTTGCAACCCGTTCTCGCAAATTTAATAAGTCAATATTGACTTATTAAATATGTGCATAGGTGACATACTTAACATAATAGATACCCTTAAAAAGATTCATAGAAAACACCGACCTTACCTAACCTTGTTAATATCTTAAGATAAGTATCTTATTGCTTCGTAATTACAATTATTACCTAACCTATAATAGGTATAGGTTAAGTAATAATTGTAATTACGAAGCAATAAGATGCTTATCTTAAGATACTAACAAGGTTAGGTAAGGTCGGTGTTTTCTACGAATCTTTTTAAGGGTATCTATTATGTTTAGTATATCACCTATGCACGTAGTTAATAAGTCAATATTGACTTATTAAATTTGCGAGAACGGGTTGGGGGTCGAGGCCCCCCCCTGCAAGTGTGGGATCGAGGCCCCCCCCCTGCAAGTGTGGGGTCGAGGCCCTCCCGGCAAGTGTGGGGTCGAGCCCCCCTGCGTGCGTTGGAGGAGTGTGTGTGTGTGTGTGTGTGTGTGTGTGTGTGTGTGTGTGTGTGTGTGTGTGTGTGTGTGTGTGTGTGTGTGTGTGTGTGTGGGTGGGAGGACTAATGGAGCCAGCCAGGTAGGTAGGAGAAAGAACACACAATACTAAAAGGTTTATCGGGGAGCGTTGGTGGAGGATATCTGTGATGGTGGTGTTGGTGGAGATTAGTGTGGGAGTATACTTCTCCTCCCACTGTGAGCAGGTTTGGCTCTACGTGAGACACTCCAACAAAGTGTCACACTTGCTGGAGGGTGACGTATCTGGAAGTACCAAACCTGACACTTACAACACACCATCTCCACCCCAAACTCACCTGGCCACACCTGCTAACTACTCATCATCATCTTGACACAGGTGTAGCTTGTCCTTGTAAGTAATGGTGAAGTGCTCAATAATACAGCCACCTAAACCACCTCTTTATGAAATAAAGTCCCTTATTCACGACTCAAATCTGATGGCGTTCGAACTTTTCTCAAACAGTGCTTCACTCTTCCAGTGTTCGAATCGCATCTCTGTGCATCACTCACGTGCTTCACTCTTCCAGTGTTCGAATCGCATCTCTGTGCATCACTCACTTGTTATAAATAGTTGCCAACAGAACCTAATTAAACAGCTAACTTGACCTACGTCTAATTATACACAAGATTCGAATACATAAAAAAAGTATTTATATTTGAGAAAAACAAACTTATTTTGAATACACAGCTTAAATTGATGAGGTTATCTTTTGGGGTGGGCCGCCGCTTGGACGAGCCTAGCCTGAGGCAGGTTGTAAATCTGAGCCCAGGGAGAGGTGTAACGCTGAGTGCTGTAGGATCCCTGGATGAAGCATGGTGTGTAGAGTTATCGTTTGCGATTCCTCTTAAGCGGCAGGATTCGTCAATTATTTACGAAAGCTGTATATCTTTCCTCAATGACGGTGGCTTAGTCTATGTTTATTAAACAGTTTACGAGGTGGTTCTCGACCCAAGGTTACTACTGTAGACAACCTCGTTGCTGGTCGGAGGTTACATAGCCGGCGGTGACTTGTGATGTTCTCGTATAGAACCTGACCTGGCAATATTGTCTGTGTATATATTGGTGTATATCTCTCTCGTCTCCGCTCCAAGAAATACAATTTGAGAGGTTACAAGTGGCCCCAGTTGGTTAAATGCTTGACGTTGGTAGTAAAGGATCTGTGTACATTTGCTAGCACAGTCTCCTGTGCTGTCCTCTGAACGTTAGTTCGTCTGTCTGTCCTGTCTTCCTGTCTGTGTCTGTCTTCCTGTCTGTGTCTGTCTTCCTGTCTGTGTCTGTCTTCCTGTCTGTGTCTGTCTTCCTGTCTGTGTCTGTCTTCCTGTCTGTGTCTGTCTGTCCTGTCTGTCTGTCTATAGTACCCCTCCCCCCTTTGATGGCTGAGCTACTGCCTACTATGGAGAGATGTGGGTCGCGTCTTGATCTTGTGCTCATCTTTAAAGATCTTGGCATGTTCTGTCTGCCACACAAGCCGAGTAGTTCCCCCTCCTTGTTTATCGTCTAGGGTTAGAACAAGCAGTCTGTTATGTCGGAGAAAGTGGCCGTTGTTTGATAGCGCTGGAGTTTAACGTAAATCATATCCGCTCTTTAAAACTGTGGCGTAATTGTGATTGTGCTTTCTACACAATTGTTGTTTGTGCTTTCTGTACAATCACGAAAGTTAAAGACGCCGCTATAGAACATGGTGTTTGCTGGTTTGAATATTTGGTATCTTGATTGTTTTCAATGTGGTGTTGTCCACGGGGGACATCATAGGTTGTGTGCTAACTTATGTGGGAGAAACTTTCAGTGTTGGAGGGGGGGGGGGGAGCGGTGATCATTCATAACACTCCAGGGTGATGGTGACCTTTCATTTGGGGGCGCGCACACGCACACGCGCACGCACACGCGCACGCACACGCGCACGCACACGCACACACACACACACACACACACACACACACACACACACACACACACACACACACACACACACACACACACACACACACACACACACACACACGCACGCACACGCGCTCGCACACTCGCACACACACGCGCACGCACACGCGCTCGCACACTCACTCACCACCGTATTCATTGATGCCATTTCTTGAGTCTTGTTAAAAGTCGGAGTGTGTGTGTGTGGGTGTGTGTACTCACATAGTTGTGCTTGCGGGGGTTGAGCTCCGGCTCCTTGGTCCCGCCTCTCAACTGTCAATCAACTGATGTACAGATTCCTGAGCCTACTGGGCTCTATCATACCTACACTTGAAACTGTGTATGGAGTCAGCCTCCACCACATCACTGCCTAATGCATTCCACTTGTTAACTACTCTGACACTGAAAAAGTTCTTTCTAACGTCCCTATGGCTCATGTGGGTACTCAGTCTCCACCTGTCTTCCCTTGTTCGTGTACCACACGTGTTAAACAGTTTATCCTTATCTACCCTGTCAAGTCCTATGAGAATTTTGTAGGTAGTGATCATGTCTCCCCTTACTCTTCTGTCTTCCAGTGTCGCGAGGTGCATTTCCCGCAGCCTTTCCTCGTAACTCATGCCTCTTAGTTCCGGGACTAGCCTAGTGGGCATACCTCAGACTTTTTCCAACTTCGTCTTATGCTTGACAAGGTACTGGCTCCATGCTGGGGCCGCATACTCCAGGACACTTACATATACCACATTTGTAAGTGTCTTACATATGTGGTATACAAGATTCTGAATGCTTCCTTGCACAGGTTCCTGAAGGCTGTTCTGATGTTAGCCAGCCTCCCGTATGCCGCAGATGTTATTCTTTTGAGTGTGTGTGTGTGTTCGCGTGCGTGCCTGCGTGCTTTAAGGGTTGAGGGGGGGGGTTATTTAGATATTGTGGGTGGGTGGGATGGTGGTGATGAACAAGGTACTGTTAGTAAACCACTGTGAGTAATGGGCTGGTACAATGAGTTGAGTGTTGGATTGTTTGGTGCCTCCCTCTCCCCCCCCCCTCGCTGGATGAGTGCCCCCTCCCCCCCCCCTCGCTGGATGAGTGCCCCCTCCCCCCCCCCCCCTCGCTGGATGGGTGCCCCCTCCCCCCCCTCGCTGGATGGGTGCCCCCTCCCCCCCCCCCCCCCCGCTACTACACGCAGTCCTGACTACCAACCCTGATTGTCACTCACTGATAGTGACCCAGGAGTGCCGTGACACTGTCGGAGTGAACCAGGAGTGTCGTGACACTGTCGGAGTGAACCAGGAGTGTCGTGACACTGTCGGAGTGAACCAGGAGTGTCGTGACACTGTCGGAGTGAACCAGGAGTGTCGTGACACTGTCGGAGTGAACCAGGAGTGTCGTGACACTGTCGGAGTGAACCAGGAGTGTCGTGACGCTGTCGGAGTGAACCAGGAGTGTCGTGACGCTGTCGGAGTGAACCAGGAGTGTCGCGACGCTGTCGGAGTGAACCAGGAGTGTCGCGACGCTGTCGGAGTGAACCAGGAGTGTCGCGACGCTGTCGGAGTGAACCAGGAGTGTCGCGACGCTGTCGGAGTGAACCAGGAGTGTCGCGACGCTGTCGGAGTGAACCAGGAGTGTCGCGACGCTGTCGGAGTGAACCAGGAGTGTCGCGACGCTGTCGGAGTGAACCAGGAGTGTCGCGACGCTGTCGGAGTGAACCAGGAGTGTCGCGACGCTGTCGGAGTGAACCAGGAGTGTCGCGACGCTGTCGGAGTGAACCAGGAGTGTCGCGACGCTGTCGGAGTGAACCAGGAGTGTCGCGACGCTGTCGGAGTGAACCAGGAGTGTCGCGACGCTGTCGGAGTGAACCAGGAGTGTCGCGACGCTGTCGGAGTGAACCAGGAGTGTCGCGACGCTGTCGGAGTGAACCAGGAGTGTCGCGACGCTGTCGGAGTGAACCAGGAGTGTCGCGACGCTGTCGGAGTGAACCAGGAGTGTCGCGACGCTGTCGGAGTGAACCAGGAGTGTCGCGACGCTGTCGGAGTGAACCAGGAGTGTCGCGACGCTGTCGGAGTGAACCAGGAGTGTCGCGACGCTGTCGGAGTGAACCAGGAGTGTCGCGACACTGTCGGAGTGAACCAGGAGTGTCGCGACGCTGTCGGAGTGAACCAGGAGTGTCGCGACACTGTCGGAGTGAACCAGGAGTGTCGCGACACTGTCGGAGTGAGTGTGTCAGCCACACTAAGGGTGTGGCCGCCAGGAACAACACACCAGGAGCTGACGTGAGATGCAACAGCGTTTGGGGCTCCGGTAGCTGTGTGTCTGCTGCTGCTGCTGCTGCTGTTCCCCCTCCCGGAGCCACACTTGTCTAGCCCGGAGCCGTAATGCAAAACTCGTCCTGCAGTTGCAATATCTGCCCCGAGGTAATATATAAATGGGTAAAGGTATAAGTCGCCACTTACCTGAATAAACATCTGAATCTGAATCATCTGACTTAACATGTGAGTCAGGCCGTGTGTTTTGGGGGGTGGGGGGGGGTTGCTGGGCCTCCAGGCGCTGTGATCTCCCTGAATTCTCTGGATTGTGCTTGTTTTTTTGTGTTTTTTTGGTACGTGATTGTGATGTGGGTGATGAGTGTTCGGGTGTCCATACATGCTGTATGGTCTTATGTTGAGGGAGTTGTTATAACGGGGTGTGAGGTAATCTGGGAGGGTCCCCCCCGTCCCCCCTGCATCTTCCCGTTTTCTATGAGTGAAACGTCGGTGTGGGGGGGGGGGAGACTGTAGAGCAGTTGGCCAACACCGCTCTCTTGTAGGTTGTAATTCGGCAAAAGGAATAATGATAATACCCAACACTGGTGGTCTCTATCAGTCCGGACGCTGACAATAGACTTGTAGATATTATTGATAAGGTTAACTATGCAGGAGGGGCCAGAGATGAAGCATTTGGAGGTAAAAGTGCTTGCAAGGTTATCTTGGAGGGGAGGGAGTAGTGAGCTGTGCTTGGCTCAGTGCATGGTGAGCCCTGGTTGTGTGAGCAGTAGCGAGGTGGTGCTAGTCCTTCCTAGTCATGTGCGCACTCCAGTAGCTCCAGGATATATATCTCAGCCGCCGCACAAGGTCACACGGGATTTATAATACTGCCGGTTACTCTACCATAGACTGCGTATGGGCGGCGAGCCCCGGCTTGAAGACGTGTGCCCACGGGAACAAGGTTAGTACAGTGTTGTGTAGGAGCAACTGGTGGTGCTGCGGGGCCCGGGACACCACCTGCGGCCCTCCTGTCTCCACCACCACTACTCCCACACTGTCTACACCCCAGTACGCAATATCGCCGCCACCACCACCTTACCTTGAGGTGATTCCGGTCCCGCCTCTCAACTGTCAATCACCTGGTGTACAGGTTCCTGAGCCTATTGGGCTCTTATCATATCTACACTTGAAACTGTGTATGATGTGGTGGAGTCAGCCTCCACCACATCACTTCCTAATCCATTTGTCAACCACTCTGACACTAAAAAAAATCTTT
This sequence comes from Procambarus clarkii, assembly GCF_040958095.1. Lineage (NCBI taxonomy): Eukaryota > Metazoa > Arthropoda > Malacostraca > Decapoda > Cambaridae > Procambarus > Procambarus clarkii. The sequence goes on from NC_091238.1 coordinate 17,823,396, forward strand.
CTAATATCTCTGTGGCTCATTTGAGCACTCAGTTTCCACCTGTGTCCCCTAGTGCGTGTGCCCCTTGTGTTAAATAGCTTGTCTTTATCTACGCTATCGATTCCCTTGAGAATCTTGAATGTGGTGATCATGTCCCCTCCCCTAACTCTTCTGTCTTCCAGAAGTCTTCTGTGTACCCACCTAATTGTGCTTGCGGGGGTTGAGCTCTGGCTCTTTGGTCCCGCCTCTCAACCGTCAATCAACAGGTGTACAGGTTCCTGAGCCTACTGGGCTCACATATACTATACTGGGCTATACTATAGTGTGTGTGCGTGTGTGTGTGTAATTACCTAAGTGTAGTTATAGGATGAGAGCTACGCTCGTGGTGTCCCGTCTTCCCAGTACTCTTTGTCACCTGTGTGTGTGTGTGTGTGTGTGTGGTAATCCTGAGCACACCAGGTGCAGACTGTGAGAGCAGGAGCCGGGTCACCATCTCGTGCTCCAGGTTATTGAAGACTCGGTTATTAAACCCTTCAGGACCTCACCCGGCAGGACGTACCTGCAGGCTGGCTGCACTTTATTAACTCTGGCGTTGTTGTGCTGCCTTCACCATACTCTACGGAGGTCTACGGTAGCTGTGGTACTGTGTCCTTCACGATACTGTACGGAGGTCTACGGTAGCTGTGGTACTGTGTCCTTCACGATACTGTACGGAGGTCTACGGTAGCTGTGGTACTGTGTCCTTCACGATACTGTACGGAGGTCTACGGTAGCTGTGACCTTCACGATACTGTACGGAGGTCTACGGTAGCTGTGGTACTGTGTCCTTCACGATACTGTACGGAGGTCTACGGTAGCTGTGGTACTGTGTCCTTCACGATACTGTACGGAGGTCTACGGTAGCTGTGGTACTGTGACCTTCACGATACTGTACGGAGGTCTACGGTAGCTGTGGTACTGTGACCTTCACGATACTGTACGGAGGTCTACGGTAGCTGTGGTACTGTGTCCTTCACGATACTGTACGGAGGTCTACGGTAGCTGTGGTACTGTGTCCTTCACGATACTGTACGGAGGTCTACGGTAGCTGTGGTACTGTGTCCTTCACGATACTGTACGGAGGTCTACGGTAGCTGTGGTACTGTGACCTTCACGATACTGTACGGAGGTCTACGGTAGCTGTGGTACTGTGACCTTCACGATACTGTACGGAGGTCTACGGTAGCTGTGGTACTGTGACCTTCACTATACTGTACGGAGGTCTACGGTAGCTGTGGTACTGTGACCTTCACGATACTGTACGGAGGTCTACGGTAGCTGTGGTACTGTGACCTTCACGATACTGTACGGAGGTCTACGGTAGCTGTACTCACCTATTTGTGCTTGCGGGGGTTGAGCTTTGGCTCTTTGGTCCCGCCTCTCAACTCAGCTGTGGTACTGTGTCCTTGAGGTTATTGTAACACTGCCCACTACACTGACTTCTACGGTAGCCACGCAACACTCCTGGAGGCTACTGTAAGGTGACTACGCCCCTGAGGGGCTAGGGGTAGCCAGGATAAGGGAGCCCCTAGGGCTGGCGGGGGTAATTATCCAGGGACCCGGTAGGGGGCCAAACATAGCGCTTTAACTCGGCCAGGTGTGACGCCCCGTCACATGAAGCCCGACTCGCGCCCAATTAGGGGTGAGCGTGGAGGTGGTGTGGGCGTGAATGGTGGGCGGCAGTGGGTAGTGTGCGTGCCTACCCTCCCATATTTGGCCCTAGCCCAGCCCCGTGCCAGAACCCCCCAGCCTGCGTCTACCCCCCCCTCTCTCTCTCTCTCACCCCCCCTCTCTCTCTCACCCCCCCTCTCTCTCTCACCCCCCCTCTCTCTCTCACCCCCCCCCCTCTCTCTCTCACCCCCCCTCTCTCTCTCACCCCCCCTCTCTCTCTCTCACCCCCCCTCTCTCTCTCTCACCCCCCCTCTCTCTCACCCCCCCTCTCTCTCTCACCCCCCCTCTCTCTCACCCCCCCCCCCTCTCTCACCCCCCCTCTCTCTCACCCCCCCTCTCTCTCTCACCCCCCCTCTCTCTCACCCCCC